>NC_142647.1:28194318-28497348 GCF_053813885.1 Theobroma cacao
GGTTAAAACAGAATATAATTGAATGTTTGCCTCGAGAAACGTGACGCGAAAGCCATACATTGACAAGGAAAGTTTAGTTATAGTCACTCATGCCTTCGGAAGCCTTATTACTCGCTTTATATGCTTTTATAGTCTCATTATTGATTTTAAGTTGAATATTCTTTCATTTTTGGTTAACAAAGATTGTAATTGAATGTTTGCCTCAAAAAACGTGAAGCGAAAGCAATCTATTGTCAAGAAAAGTTCATTTATAGTCACTCATTCCTTTGAAAGCGTTATTATTGGTTTTAAATGGATTTATAATCTCATTATTGATTTTAAGTTCAATTTTCTTACCATTTTGTTTAAAACAGAATATAATTGAATGTTTGCCTCGTGAAACATGACACGAAAATCATCCATTGATGACAAAAGTTTATTTATAGTCACTCATGCCTTCGAAAGCCTTATTACCAGCTTTAAATAGTTTTATAGTCTCATTGTTGATTTTAAGTTGAATATTCTTACATTTTTGGTTAACAAAGATTGTAACTAAAGTGTGCCTCGAAAAAAGTGAAGCGAAAGCCATCTATCGACAAGAAAACTTCATTTATAGTCACTCATTCCTTTGAAAGCGTTATTATTGGTTTTAAATGGAATTATAATCTCATTATTGATTTGAAGTTCAATTTGCTTAGAATTTTGGTTAAAAGAGAATATAATTGAATGTTTGCCTCGAGAAACGTGACGCGAAAGCCATCCATTGACAAGGAAAGTTTAGTTATAGTCACTCATGCCTTCGGAAGCCTTATTAATCGCTTTAAATGCTTTTATAGTCTAATTATTGATTTTAAGTTGAATATTCTTTCATTTTTGTTTAACAAAGATTGTAATTGAATGTTTGCCTCAAGAAACGTGAAGCGAAAGCCATCTATTGTCAAGAAAAGTTTATTTATAGTCACTCATTCCTTTGAAAGCGTTATTATTGGTTTTAAATGGATTTATAATCTCATTATTGATTTTAAGTTCAATTTTCTTACAATTTTGTTTAAAACAGAATATAATTGAATGTTTGCCTCGTGAAACATGACGCGAAAATCATCCATTGACGACAAAAGTTTATTTATAGTCACTCATGCCTTCGAAAGCCTTATTACCAGCTTTAAATAGTTTTATAGTCTCATTGTTGATTTTAAGTTGAATATTCTTACATTTTTGGTTAACAAAGATTCTAATTAAAGTGTGCCTCGAAAAAAGTGAAGCGAAAGCCATCTATCGACAAGAAAACTTCATTTATAGTCACTCATTCCTTTGAAAGCGTTATTATTTGTTTTAAATGGAATTATAATCTCATTATTGATTTGAAGTTCAATTTGCTTAGAAATTTGGTTAAAACAGAATATAATTGAATGTTTGCCTCGAGAAACGTGACGCGAAAGCCATCCATTGACAAGGAAAGTTTAGTTATAGTCACTCATGCCTTCGGAAGCCTTATTACTCGCTTTATATGCTTTTATAGTCTCATTATTGATTGTAAGTTGAATATTCTTACATTTTTTGTTAACAAAGATTGTAATTGAATGTTTGCATCGAGAAACGTCAAGCGAAAGCCATCTATTGACAAGAAAAGTTCATTTATAGTCACTCATTCCTTTCAAAGCGTTATTATTGGTTTTAAATGGATTTATAATCTCATTATTGATTTTAAGTTCAATTTTCTTATAATTCTGTTTAAAACAGAATATAATTGAATGTTTACCTCGAGAAACGTGACGCGAAAGCCATCCATTGACAACAAAAGTTTATTTATATTCACTCATGCCTTCGGAAGCCTTATTACCCGCTTTAAATAGTTTTATAGTCTCATTATTGATTTTAAGTTGAATATTCTTACATTTTTGGTTAAAATAGATTATAATTGAATGTTAGCCTCGGGAAACGTGAAGCAAAAGCAATCTATTGACAAGAAAAGTGCATTTATAGCCACTCATTCCTTTGAAAGCGTTATTATTGGTTTTAAATGGATTTATAATCTCATTATGGATTTTAAGTTCAATTTTCTTATAATTTTGGTTAAAACAGAATATAATTGAATGTTTACCTCGAGAAACGTGAAGCAAAAACCATCTACTGAGAAGAAAAGTTCATTTACAGCTACTTATTCCTTTGAAAGCGTTATTATTAGTTTTAAATAGATTTATAATCTCATTATGGATTTTAAGTTCAATTTTCTTATAATTTTGGTTAAAACAGAATATAATTGAATGTTTACCTCGAGAAAGGTGATGCAAAAGCCATCTATTGACAAGAAAAGTTCATTTATAGTCACTCATTCCTTTGAAAGCGTTATTATTGGTTTTAAATGGATTTATAATCTCATTATTGATTTGATGTTCAATTTTCCTAAAATTTTGGTTAAAACAGAATATAATTGAATGTTTGCCTCGAGAAACGTGACGCGAAAGCCGTCCATTGACAAGGAAAGTTTAGTTATAGTCACTCATGCCTTCGGAAGCCTTATTAATCGCTTTAAATGCTTTTATAGTCTCATTATTGATTTTAAGTTGAATATTCTTTCATTTTTGGTTAACAAAGATTGTAATTGAATGTTTGCCTCGAGAAACGTGAAGCGAAAGCCATCTATTGTCAAGAAAAGTTCATTTATAGTCACTCATTCCTTTGAAAGCGTTATTATTTGTTTTAAATGGATTTATAATCTCATTATGGATTTTAAGTTCAATTTTCTTATAATTTTGGTTAAAACAGAATATAATTGAATATTTGCCTCGAGAAACGTGACGCGAAAGCCATCCATTGACAAGGAAAGTTTAGTTATAGTCACTCATGCCTTCGGAAGCCTTATTAATCGCTTTAAATGCTTTTATAGTCTCATTATTGATTTTAAGTTGAATATTCTTACATTTTTGGTTAACAAAGATTGTAATTGAATGTTTGCCTCGAGAAACATGAAGCGAAAGCCATCAATTAACAAGAAAAGTTCATTTATAGTCACTCATTCCTTTGAAAGCATTATTATTGGTTTTAAATGGATTTATAATCTCATTATTGATTTTAAGTTCATTTTTCTTACAATTTTGTTTAAAACAGAATATAATTGAATGATTGCCTCGAGAAACATGACGCGAAAACAATCCATTGACAACAAAAGTTTATTTATAGTCACTCATGCCTTCGGAAGCCTTATTACTCGCTTTAACTAGTTTTATAGTCTCATTGTTGATTTTAAGTTGAATATTCTTACATTTTTGGTTATCAAAGATTGTAATTAAATGTTTACCTCGGGAAACGTGAAGCGAAGGCCATCTATTGACAAGAAAAGTTCATTTATAGTCACTCATTCCTTTGAAAGCGTTATTATTGGTTTTAAATGGATTTATAATCTCATTATTGATTTTAAGTACAATTTTCTTATAATTTTGTTTAAAAGAGAATATAATTGAATGTTTACCTCGAGAAACGTGAAGCGAATACCATCTATTGACAAGAAAAGTTCATTTATAGTCACTCATTCCTTTGAAACCGTTATTATTGGTTTTAAATGGATTTTAAATCTCATTATTGATTTTAAGTTCAATTTTCTTAAAATTTTGGTTAAAACAGAATATAATTGAATGTTTGCCTCGAGAAACGTGACGCGAAAGCCATCCATTGACAAGGAAAGTTTAGTTATAGTCACTCATGCCTTCGGAAGCCTTATTATTCGCTTTAAATAGTTTTATAGTCTCATTATTGATTTTAAGTTGAATATTATTTTATTTTTGGTTAACAAAGATTGTAATTGAATGTTTGCCTCGAGAAACGTGAAGCAAAAGCAATCTATTGACAAGAAAAGTTCATTTATAGTCACTCATTCCTTTGAAACCGTTATTATTGGTTTTAAATGGATTTTAAATCTCATTATTGATTTTCAGTTCAATTTTCTTATAATTTTGTTTAAAACAGAATATAATTGAATGTTTACCTCGAGAAACGTGACGCGAAAGCCATCCATTGACAACAAAACTTTATTTATATTCACTCATGCCTTCGGAAGCCTTATTACCCGCTTTAAATAGTTTTATAGTCTCATTATTGATTTTAAGTTTAATATTCTTACATTTTTGGTTAAAATAGATTATAATTGAATGTTAGCCTCGGGAAACGTGAAGCAAAAGCAATCTATTGACAAGAAAAGTGCATTTATAGTCACTCATTCCTTTGAAAGCGTTATTATTGGTTTTAAATGGATTTATAATCTCATTATGGATTTTAAGTTCAATTTTCTTATAATTTTGGTTAAAACAGAATATAATTGAATGTTTACCTCGAGAAACGTGAAGCAAAAACCATCTATTGAGAAGAAAAGTTCATTTACAGCTACTCATTCCTTTGAAAGCGTTATTATTAGTTTTAAATAGATTTATAATCTCATTATGGATTTTAAGTTCAATTTTCTTATAATTTTGGTTAAAACAGAATATAATTGAATGTTTACCTCGAGAAAGGTGATGCAAAAGCCATCTATTGACAAGAAAAGTTTATTTATAGTCACTCATTCCTTTGAAAGCGTTATTATTGGTTTTAAATGGAATTATAATCTCATTATTGATTTGAAGTTCAATTTGCTTAGAATTTTGGTTAAAAGAGAATATAATTGAATGTTTGCCATGAGAAACGTGACGCGAAAGCCATCCATTGACAAGGAAAGTTTAGTTATAGTCACTCATGCCTTCGGAAGCCTTATTAATCGCTTTAAATGCTTTTATAGTCTAATTATTGATTTTAAGTTGAATATTCTTTCATTTTTGTTTAACAAAGATTGTAATTGAATGTTTGCCTCAAGAAACGTGAAGCGAAAGCCATCTATTGTCAAGAAAAGTTTATTTATAGTCACTCATTCCTTTGAAAGCGTTATTATTGGTTTTAAATGGATTTATAATCTCATTATTGATTTTAAGTCCAATTTTCTTACAATTTTGTTTAAAACAGAATATAATTGAATGTTTGCCTCGTGAAACATGACGCGAAAATCATCCATTGACGACAAAAGTTTATTTATAGTCACTCATGCCTTCGAAAGCCTTATTACCAGCTTTAAATAGTTTTATAGTCTCATTGTTGATTTTAAGTTGAATATTCTTACATTTTTGGTTAACAAAGATTCTAATTAAAGTGTGCCTCGAAAAAAGTGAAGCGAAAGCCATCTATCGACAAGAAAACTTCATTTATAGTCACTCATTCCTTTGAAAGCGTTATTATTTGTTTTAAATGGAATTATAATCTCATTATTGATTTGAAGTTCAATTTGCTTAGAAATTTGGTTAAAACAGAATATAATTGAATGTTTGCCTCGAGAAACGTGACGCGAAAGCCATCCATTGACAAGGAAAGTTTAGTTATAGTCACTCATGCCTTCGGAAGCCTTATTACTCGCTTTATATGCTTTTATAGTCTCATTATTGATTGTAAGTTGAATATTCTTACATTTTTTGTTAACAAAGATTGTAATTGAATGTTTGCATCGAGAAACGTCAAGCGAAAGCCATCTATTGACAAGAAAAGTTCATTTATAGTCACTCATTCCTTTCAAAGCGTTATTATTGGTTTTAAATGGATTTATAATCTCATTATTGATTTTCAGTTCAATTTTCTTATAATTCTGTTTAAAACAGAATATAATTGAATGTTTACCTCGAGAAACGTGACGCGAAAGCCATCCATTGAGAACAAAAGTTTATTTATATTCACTCATGCCTTCGGAAGCCTTATTACCCGCTTTAAATAGTTTTATAGTCTCATTATTGATTTTAAGTTGAATATTCTTACATTTTTGGTTAAAATAGATTATAATTGAATGTTAGCCTCGGGAAACGTGAAGCAAAAGCAATCTATTGACAAGAAAAGTGCATTTATAGTCACTCATTCCTTTGAAAGCGTTATTATTGGTTTTAAATGGATTTATAATCTCATTATGGATTTTAAGTTCAATTTTCTTATAATTTTGGTTAAAACAGAATATAATTGAATGTTTACCTCGAGAAACGTGAAGCAAAAACCATCTACTGAGAAGAAAAGTTCATTTACAGCTACTTATTCCTTTGAAAGCGTTATTATTAGTTTTAAATAGATTTATAATCTCATTATGGATTTTAAGTTCAATTTTCTTATAATTTTGGTTAAAACAGAATATAATTGAATGTTTACCTCGAGAAAGGTGATGCAAAAGCCATCTATTGACAAGAAAAGTTTATTTATAGTCACTCATTCCTTCAGAAGCCTTATTACTCGCTTTAAATGCTTTTATAGTCTCATTATTGATTTTAAGTTGAATATTCTTTCATTTTTGGTTAACAAAGATTGTAATTGAATGTTTGCCTCGAGAAACATGAAGCGAAAGCCATCAATTAACAAGAAAAGTTCATTTACAGTCACTCATTCCTTTGAAAGCGTTATTATTGGTTTTAAATGGATTTATAATCTCATTATGGATTTTAAGTTCAATTTTCTTATAATTTTGGTTAAAACAGAATATAATTGAATGTTTACCTCGAGAAAGGTGATGCGAAAACCATCTATTGACAAGAAAAGTTTATTTATAGTCACTCATTCCTTCAGAAGCCTTATTACTCGCTTTAAATGCTTTTATAGTCTCATTATTGATTTTAAGTTGAATATTCTTTCATTTTTGGTTAACAAAGATTGTAATTGAATGTTTGCCTCAGGAAACGTGAAGCGAAAGCCAACTATTAACAAGAAAAGTTCATTTATAGTCACTCATTCCTTTGAAAGCGTTATTATTGGTTTTAAATGGATTTATAATCTTATTATTGATTTTAAGTTCAATTTTCTTATGATTTTGTTTAAAACAGAATATAATTGAATGTTTGCCTCGTGAAAC
Organism: Theobroma cacao; assembly: GCF_053813885.1. Classification (NCBI taxonomy): domain Eukaryota; kingdom Viridiplantae; phylum Streptophyta; class Magnoliopsida; order Malvales; family Malvaceae; genus Theobroma; species Theobroma cacao. Next base: position 28,201,196 of record NC_142647.1, read on the forward strand.
ATGACGCGAAAACCATCCATTGACGACAAAAGTTTATTTATAGTCACTCATGCCTTCGGAAGCCTTATTACCAGCTTTAAATAGTTTTATAGTCTCATTGTTGATTTTAAGTTGAATATTCTTACATTTTTGGTTAACAAAGATTGTAATTGAATGTGTGCCTCGGACAACGTGAAGCGAAAGCCATCTATTGACAAGAAAAGTTCATTTATAGTCACTCATTCCTTTGAAAGCGTTATTATTGGTTTTAAATGGATTTATAATCTCATTATTGATTTGATGTTCAATTTTCTTAAAATTTTGGTTAAAACAGAATATAATTGAATGTTTGCCTCGAGAAACGTGACGCGAAAGCCGTCCATTGACAAGGAAAGTTTAGTTATAGTCACTCATGCCTTCGGAAGCCTTATTAATCGCTTTAAATGCTTTTATAGTCTCATTAGTGATTTTAAGTTGAATATTCTTTCATTTTTGGTTAACAAAGATTGTAATTGAATGTTTGCCTCGAGAAACGTGAAGCGAAAGCCATCTATTGTCAAGAAAAGTTCATTTATAGTCACTCATTCCTTTGAAAGCGTTATTATTTGTTTTAAATGGATTTATAATCTCATTATGGATTTTAAGTTCAATTTTCTTATAATTTTCGTTAAAACAGAATATAATTGAATATTTGCCTCGAGAAACGTGACGCGAAAGCCATCCATTGACAAGGAAAGTTTAGTTATAGTCACTCATTCCTTCGGAAGCCTTATTAATCGCTTTAAATGCTTTTATAGTCTCATTATTGATTTTAAGTTGAATATTCTTTCATTTTTGGTTAACAAAGATTGTAATTGAATGTTTGCCTCGAGAAACGTGAAGCAAAAGCCATCTATTGTCAAGAAAAGTTCATTTATAGTCACTCATTCCTTTGAAAGCGTTATTATTTGTTTTAAATGGATTTATAATCTCATTATGGATTTTAAGTTCAATTTTCTTATAATTTTGGTTAAAACAGAATATAATTGAATGTTTGCCTTGAGAAACGTGACGCGAAAGCCATCCATTGACAAGGAAAGTTTAGTTATAGTCACTCATGCCTTCGGAAGCCTTATTAATCGCTTTAAATGCTTTTATAGTCTCATTATTGATTTTAAGTTGAATATTCTTACATTTTTGGTTAACAAAGATTGTAATTGAATGTTTGCCTCGAGAAACATGAAGCGAAAGCCATCAATTAACAAGAAAAGTTCATTTATAGTCACTCATTCCTTTGAAAGCATTATTATTGGTTTTAAATGGATTTATAATCTCATTATTGATTTTAAGTTCATTTTTCTTACAATTTTGTTTAAAACAGAATATAATTGAATGATTGCCTCGAGAAACATGACGCGAAAACAATCCATTGACAACAAAAGTTTATTTATAGTCACTCATGCCTTCGGAAGCCTTATTACTCGCTTTAACTAGTTTTATAGTCTCATTGTTGATTTTAAGTTGAATATTCTTACATTTTTGGTTATCAAAGATTGTAATTAAATGTTTACCTCGGGAAACGTGAAGCGAAGGCCATCTATTGACAAGAAAAGTTCATTTATAGTCACTCATTCCTTTGAAAGCGTTATTATTGGTTTTAAATGGATTTATAATCTCATTATTGATTTTAAGTTCAATTTTCTTATAATTTTGTTTAAAAGAGAATATAATTGAATGTTTACCTCGAGAAACGTGAAGCGAAAACCATCTATTGACAAGAAAAGTTCATTTATAGTCACTCATTCCTTTGAAACCGTTATTATTGGTTTTAAATGGATTTTAAATCTCATTATTGATTTTAAGTTCAATTTTCTTAAAATTTTGGTTAAAACAGAATATAATTGAATGTTTGCCTCGAGAAACGTGACGCGAAAGCCATCCATTGACAAGGAAAGTTTAGTTATAGTCACTCATGCCTTCGGAAGCCTTATTATTCGCTTTAAATAGTTTTATAGTCTCATTATTGATTTTAAGTTGAATATTATTTTATTTTTGGTTAACAAAGATTGTAATTGAATGTTTGCCTCGAGAAACGTGAAGCAAAAGCAATCTATTGACAAGAAAAGTTCATTTATAGTCACTCATTCCTTTGAAACCGTTATTATTGGTTTTAAATGGATTTTAAATCTCATTATTGATTTTCAGTTCAATTTTCTTATAATTTTGTTTAAAACAGAATATAATTGAATGTTTACCTCGAGAAACGTGACGCGAAAGCCATCCATTGACAACAAAACTTTATTTATATTCACTCATGCCTTCGGAAGCCTTATTACCCGCTTTAAATAGTTTTATAGTCTCATTATTGATTTTAAGTTGAATATTCTTACATTTTTGGTTAAAATAGATTAGAATTGAATGTTAGCCTCGGGAAACGTGAAGCAAAAGCAATCTATTGACAAGAAAAGTGCATTTATAGTCACTCATTCATTTGAAAGCGTTATTATTGGTTTTAAATGGATTTATAATCTCATTATGGATTTTAAGTTCAATTTTCTTATAATTTTGGTTAAAACAGAATATAATTGAATGTTTACCTCGAGAAACGTGAAGCAAAAACCATCTATTGAGAAGAAAAGTTCATTTACAGCTACTCATTCCTTTGAAAGCGTTATTATTAGTTTTAAATAGATTTATAATCTCATTATGGATTTTAAGTTCAATTTTCTTATAATTTTGGTTAAAACAGAATATAATTGAATGTTTACCTCGAGAAAGGTGATGCAAAAGCCATCTATTGACAAGAAAAGTTTATTTATAGTCACTCATTCCTTCAGAAGCCTTATTACTCGCTTTAAATGCTTTTATAGTCTCATTATTGATTTTAAGTTGAATATTCTTTCATTTTTGGTTAACAAAGATTGTAATTGAATGTGTGCCTCGGGAAACGTGAAGCGAAAGCCATCTATTGTCAAGAAAAGTTCATTTATAGTCACTAATTCCTTTGAAAGCGTTATTATTGGTTTTAAATGGATTTATAATCTCATTATTGATTTGATGTTCAATTTTCTTAAAATTTTGGTTAAAAGAGAATATAATTGAATGTTTGCCTCGAGAAACGTGATGCGAAAGCCATCCATTGACAAGGAAAGTTTAGTTATAGTCACTCATGCCTTCGGAAGCCTTATTAATCGCTTTAAATGCTTTTATAGTCTCATTATTGATTTTAAGTTGAATATTCTTTCATTTTTGTTTAACAAAGATTGTAATTGAATGTTTGCCTCAAGAAACGTGAAGCGAAAGCCATCTATTGTCAAGAAAAGTTTATTTATAGTCACTCATTCCTTTGAAAGCGTTATTATTGGTTTTAAATGGATTTATAATCTCATTATTGATTTTAAGTTCAATTTTCTTACAATTTTGATTAAAACAGAATATAATTGAATGTTTGCCTCGTGAAACATGACGCGAAAATCATCCATTGACGACAAAAGTTTATTTATAGTCACTCATGCCTTCGAAAGCCTTATTACCAGCTTTAAATAGTTTTATAGTCTCATTGTTGATTTTAAGTTGAATATTCTTACATTTTTGGTTAACAAAGATTCTAATTAAAGTGTGCCTCGAAAAAAGTGAAGCGAAAGCCATCTATCGACAAGAAAACTTCATTTATAGTCACTCATTCCTTTGAAAGCGTTATTATTTGTTTGAAATGGAATTATAATCTCATTATTGATTTGAAGTTCAATTTGCTTAGAAATTTGGTTAAAACAGAATATAATTGAATGTTTGCCTCGAGAAACGTGACGCGAAAGCCATACATTGACAAGGAAAGTTTAGTTATAGTCACTCATGCCTTCGGAAGCCTTATTACTCGCTTTATATGCTTTTATAGTCTCATTATTGATTTTAAGTTGAATATTCTTTCATTTTTGGTTAACAAAGATTGTAATTGAATGTTTGCCTCAAAAAACGTGAAGCGAAAGCAATCTATTGTCAAGAAAAGTTCATTTATAGTCACTCATTCCTTTGAAAGCGTTATTATTGGTTTTAAATGGATTTATAATCTCATTATTGATTTTAAGTTCAATTTTCTTACAATTTTGTTTAAAACAGAATATAATTGAATGTTTGCCTCGTGAAACATGACACGAAAATCATCCATTGATGACAAAAGTTTATTTATAGTCACTCATGCCTTCGAAAACCTTATTACCAGCTTTAAATAGTTTTATAGTCTCATTGTTGATTTTAAGTTGAATATTCTTACATTTTTGGTTAACAAAGATTGTAATTAAAGTGTGCCTCGAAAAAAGTGAAGCGAAAGCCATCTATCGACAAGAAAACTTCATTTATAGTCACTCATTCCTTTGAAAGCGTTATTATTGGTTTTAAATGGAATTATAATCTCATTATTGATTTGAAGTTCAATTTGCTTAGAATTTTGGTTAAAAGAGAATATAATTGAATGTTTGCCTCGAGAAACGTGACGCGAAAGCCATCCATTGACAAGGAAAATTTAGTTATAGTCACTCATGCCTTCGGAAGCCTTATTAATCGCTTTAAATGCTTTTATAGTCTAATTATTGATTTTAAGTTGAATATTCTTTCATTTTTGTTTAACAAAGATTGTAATTGAATGTTTGCCTCAAGAAACGTGAAGCGAAAGCCATCTATTGTCAAGAAAAGTTTATTTATAGTCACTCATTCCTTTGAAAGCGTTATTATTGGTTTTAAATGGATTTATAATCTCATTATTGATTTTAAGTTCAATTTTCTTACAATTTTGTTTAAAACAGAATATAATTGAATGTTTGCCTCGTGAAACATGACGCGAAAATCATCCATTGACGACAAAAGTTTAATTATAGTCACTCATGCCTTCGAAAGCCTTATTACCAGCTTTAAATAGTTTTATAGTCTCATTGTTGATTTTAAGTTGAATATTCTTACATTTTTGGTTAACAAAGATTCTAATTAAAGTGTGCCTCGAAAAAAGTGAAGCGAAAGCCATCTATCGACAAGAAAACTTCATTTATAGTCACTCATTCCTTTGAAAGCGTTATTATTTGTTTGAAATGGAATTATAATCTCATTATTGATTTGAAGTTCAATTTGCTTAGAAATTTGGTTAAAACAGAATATAATTGAATGTTTGCCTCGAGAAACGTGACGCGAAAGCCATCCATTGACAAGGAAAGTTTAGTTATAGTCACTCATGCCTTCGGAAGCCTTATTACTCGCTTTATATGCTTTTATAGTCTCATTATTGATTGTAAGTTGAATATTCTTACATTTTTTGTTAACAAAGATTGTAATTGAATGTTTGCATCGAGAAACCTGAAGCGAAAGCCATCTATTGACAAGAAAAGTTCATTTATAGTCACTCATTCCTTTCAAAGCGTTATTATTGGTTTTAAATGGATTTATAATCTCATTATTGATTTTAAGTTCAATTTTCTTATAATTCTGTTTAAAACAGAATATAATTGAATGTTTACCTCGAGAAACGTGACGCGAAAGCCATCCATTGACAACAAAAGTTTATTTATATTCACTCATGCCTTCGGAAGCCTTATTACCCGCTTTAAATAGTTTTATAGTCTCATTATTGATTTTAAGTTGAATATTCTTACATTTTTGGTTAAAATAGATTATAATTGAATGTTAGCCTCGGGAAACGTGAAGCAAAAGCAATCTATTGACAAGAAAAGTGCATTTATAGTCACTCATTCCTTTGAAAGCGTTATTATTGGTTTTAAATGGATTTATAATCTCATTATGGATTTTAAGTTCAATTTTCTTATAATTTTGATTAAAACAGAATATAATTGAATGTTTACCTCGAGAAACGTGAAGCAAAAACCATCTACTGAGAAGAAAAGTTCATTTACAGCTACTTATTCCTTTGAAAGCGTTATTATTAGTTTTAAATAGATTTATAATCTCATTATGGATTTTAAGTTCAATTTTCTTATAATTTTGGTTAAAACAGAATATAATTGAATGTTTACCTCGAGAAAGGTGATGCAAAAGCCATCTATTGACAAGAAAAGTTTATTTATAGTCACTCATTCCTTCAGAAGCCTTATTACTCGCTTTAAATGCTTTTATAGTCTCATTATTGATTTTAAGTTGAATATTCTTTCATTTTTGGTTAACAAAGATTGTAATTGAATGTTTGCCTCGAGAAACATGAAGCGAAAGCCATCAATTAACAAGAAAAGTTCATTTACAGTCACTCATTCCTTTGAAAGTGTTATTATTGGTTTTAAATGGATTTATAATCTCATTATGGATTTTAAGTTCAATTTTCTTATAATTTTGGTTAAAACAGAATATAATTGAATGTTTACCTCGAGAAAGGTGATGCGAAAACCATCTATTGACAAGAAAAGTTTATTTATAGTCACTCATTCCTTCAGAAGCCTTATTACTCGCTTTAAATGCTTTTATAGTCTCATTATTGATTTTAAGTTGAATATTCTTTCATTTTTGGTTAACAAAGATTGTAATTGAATGTTTGCCTCAGGAAACGTGAAGCGAAAGCCAACTATTAACAAGAAAAGTTCATTTATAGTCACTCATTCCTTTGAAAGCGTTATTATTGGTTTTAAATGGATTTATAATCTTATTATTGATTTTAAGTTCAATTTTCTTATAATTTTGTTTAAAACAGAATATAATTGAATGTTTGCCTCGTGAAACATGACGCGAAAACCATCCATTGACGACAAAAGTTTATTTATAGTCACTCATGCCTTCGGAAGCCTTATTACCAGCTTTAAATAGTTTTATAGTCTCATTGTTGATTTTAAGTTGAATATTCTTACATTTTTGGTTAACAAAGATTGTAATTGAATGTGTGCCTCGGACAACGTGAAGCGAAAGCCATCTATTGACAAGAAAAGTTCATTTATAGTCACTCATTCCTTTGAAAGCGTTATTATTGGTTTTAAATGGATTTATAATCTCATTATTGATTTGATGTTCAATTTTCTTAAAATTTTGGTTAAAACAGAATATAATTGAATGTTTGCCTCGAGAAACGTGACGCGAAAGCCGTCCATTGACAAGGAAAGTTTAGTTATAGTCACTCATGCCTTCGGAAGCCTTATTAATCGCTTTAAATGCTTTTATAGTCTCATTATTGATTTTAAGTTGAATATTCTTTCATTTTTGGTTAACAAAGATTGTAATTGAATGTTTGCCTCGAGAAACGTAAAGCGAAAGCCATCTATTGTCAAGAAAAGTTCATTTATAGTCACTCATTCCTTTGAAAGCGTTATTATTTGTTTTAAATGGATTTATAATCTCATTATGGATTTTAAGTTCAATTTTCTTATAATTTTGGTTAAAACAGAATATAATTGAATATTTGCCTCGAGAAACGTGACGCGAAAGCCATCCATTGACAAGGAAAGTTTAGTTATAGTCACTCATGCCTTCGGAAGCCTTATTAATCGCTTTAAATGCTTTTATAGTCTCATTATTGATTTTAAGTTGAATATTCTTTCATTTTTGGTTAACAAAGATTGTAATTGAATGTTTGCCTCGAGAAACGTGAAGCAAAAGCCATCTATTGTCAAGAAAAGTTCATTTATAGTCACTCATTCCTTTGAAAGCGTTATTATTTGTTTTAAATGGATTTATAATCTCATTATGGATTTTAAGTTCAATTTTCTTATAATTTTGGTTAAAACAGAATATAATTGAATGTTTGCCTTGAGAAACGTGACGCGAAAGCCATCCATTGACAAGGAAAGTTTAGTTATAGTCACTCATGCCTTCGGAAGCCTTATTAATCGCTTTAAATGCTTTTATAGTCTCATTATTGATTTTAAGTTGAATATTCTTTCATTTTTGGTTAACAAAGATTGTAATTGAATGTTTGCCTCGAGAAACAGGAAGCGAAAGCCATCAATTAACAAGAAAAGTTCATTTACAGTCACTCATTCCTTTGAAAGCGTTATTATTGGTTTTAAATGGATTTATAATCTCATTATGGATTTTAAGTTCAATTTTCTTATAATTTTGGTTAAAACAGAATATAATTGAATGTTTACCTCGAGAAAGGTGATGCGAAAACCATCTATTGACAAGAAAAGTTTATTTATAGTCACTCATTCCTTCAGAAGCCTTATTACTCGCTTTAAATGCTTTTATAGTCTCATTATTGATTTTAAGTTGAATATTCTTTCATTTTTGGTTAACAAAGATTGTAATTGAATGTTTGCCTCAGGAAACGTGAAGCGAAAGCCAACTATTAACAAGAAAAGTTCATTTATAGTCACTCATTCCTTTGAAAGCGTTATTATTGGTTTTAAATGGATTTATAATCTTATTATTGATTTTAAGTTCAATTTTCTTATAATTTTGTTTAAAACAGAATATAATTGAATGTTTGCCTCGTGAAACATGACGCGAAAACCATCCATTGACGACAAAAGTTTATTTATAGTCACTCATGCCTTCGGAAGCCTTATTACCCGCTTTAAATTGTTTTATAGTCTCATTATTGATTTTAAGTTGAATATTCTTACATTTTTGGTTAAAATAGATTATAATTGAATGTTAGCCTCGGGAAACGTGAAGCAAAAGCAATCTATTGACAAGAAAAGTGCATTTATAGTCACTCATTCCTTTGAAAGCGTTATTATTGGTTTTAAATTGATTTATAATCTCATTATGGATTTTAAGTTCAATTTTCTTATAATTTTGGTTAAAACAGAATATAATTGAATGTTTACCTCGAGAAACGTGAAGCAAAAACCATCTACTGAGAAGAAAAGTTCATTTACAGCTACTTATTCCTTTGAAAGCGTTATTATTAGTTTTAAATAGATTTATAATCTCATTATGGATTTTAAGTTCAATTTTCTTATAATTTTGGTTAAAACAGAATATAATTGAATGTTTACCTCGAGAAAGGTGATGCAAAAGCCATCTATTGACAAGAAAAGTTTATTTATAGTCACTCATTCCTTCAGAAGCCTTATTACTCGCTTTAAATGCTTTTATAGTCTCATTATTGATTTTAAGTTGAATATTCTTTCATTTTTGGTTAACAAAGATTGTAATTGAATGTTTGCCTCGAGAAACATGAAGCGAAAGCCATCAATTAACAAGAAAAGTTCATTTACAGTCACTCATTCCTTTGAAAGCGTTATTATTGGTTTTAAATGGATTTATAATCTCATTATGGATTTTAAGTTCAATTTTCTTATAATTTTGGTTAAAACAGAATATAATTGAATGTTTACCTCGAGAAAGGTGATGCGAAAACCATCTATTGACAAGAAAAGTTTATTTATAGTCACTCATTCCTTCAGAAGCCTTATTACTCGCTTTAAATGTTTTTATAGTCTCATTATTGATTTTAAGTTGAATATTCTTTCATTTTTGGTTAACAAAGATTGTAATTGAATGTTTGCCTCAGGAAACGTGAAGCGAAAGCCAACTATTAACAAGAAAAGTTCATTTATAGTCACTCATTCCTTTGAAAGCGTTATTATTGGTTTTAAATGGATTTATAATCTTATTATTGATTTTAAGTTCAATTTTCTTATAATTTTGTTTAAAACAGAATATAATTGAATGTTTGCCTCGTGAAACATGACGCGAAAACCATCCATTGACGACAAAAGTTTATTTATAGTCACTCATGCCTTCGGAAGCCTTATTACCAGCTTTAAATAGTTTTATAGTCTCATTGTTGATTTTAAGTTGAATATTCTTACATTTTTGGTTAACAAAGATTGTAATTGAATGTGTGCCTCGGACAACGTGAAGCGAAAGCCATCTATTGACAAGAAAAGTTCATTTATAGTCACTCATTCCTTTGAAAGCGTTATTATTGGTTTTAAATGGATTTATAATCTCATTATTGATTTGATGTTCAATTTTCTTAAAATTTTGGTTAAAACAGAATATAATTGAATGTTTGCCTCGAGAAACGTGACACGAAAGCCGTCCATTGACAAGGAAAGTTTAGTTATAGTCACTCATGCCTTCGGAAGCCTTATTAATCGCTTTAAATGCTTTTATAGTCTCATTATTGTTTTTAAGTTGAATATTCTTTCATTTTTGGTTAACAAAGATTGTAATTGAATGTTTGCCTCGAGAAACGTGAAGCGAAAGCCATCTATTGTCAAGAAAAGTTCATTTATAGTCACTCATTCCTTTGAAAGCGTTATTATTTGTTTTAAATGGATTTATAATCTCATTATGGATTTTAAGTTCAATTTTCTTATAATTTTGGTTAAAACAGAATATAATTGAATATTTGCCTCGGGAAACGTGACGCGAAAGCCATCCATTGACAAGAAAAGTTTAGTTATAGTCACTCATGCCTTCGGAAGCCTTATTAATCGCTTTAAATGCTTTGATAGTCTCATTATTGATTTTAAGTTGAATATTCTTTCATTTTTGGTTAACAAAGATTGTAATTGAATGTTTGCCTCGAGAAACGTGAAGCAAAAGCCATCTATTGTCAAGAAAAGTTCATTTATAGTCACTCATTCCTTTGAAAGCGTTATTATTTGTTTTAAATGGATTTATAATCTCATTATGGATTTTAAGTTCAATTTTCTTATAATTTTGGTTAAAACAGAATATAATTGAATGTTTGCCTTGAGAAACGTGACGCGAAAGCCATCCATTGACAAGGAAAGTTTAGTTATAGTCACTCATGCCTTCGGAAGCCTTATTAATCGCTTTAAATGCTTTTATAGTCTCATTATTGATTTTAAGTTGAATATTCTTACATTTTTGGTTAACAAAGATTGTAATTGAATGTTTGCCTCGAGAAACATGAAGCGAAAGCCATCAATTAACAAGAAAAGTTCATTTATAGTCACTCATTCCTTTGAAAGCATTATTATTGGTTTTAAATGGATTTATAATCTCATTATTGATTTTAAGTTCATTTTTCTTACAATTTTGTTTAAAACAGAATATAATTGAATGATTGCCTCGAGAAACATGACGCGAAAACAATCCATTGACAACAAAAGTTTATTTATAGTCACTCATGCCTTCGGAAGCCTTATTACTCGCTTTAACTAGTTTTATAGTCTCATTGTTGATTTTAAGTTGAATATTCTTACATTTTTGGTTATCAAAGATTGTAATTAAATGTTTACCTCGGGAAACGTGAAGCGAAGGCCATCTATTGACAAGAAAAGTTCATTTATAGTCACTCATTCCTTTGAAAGCGTTATTATTGGTTTTAAATGGATTTATAATCTCATTATTGATTTTAAGTTCAATTTTCTTATAATTTTGTTTAAAAGAGAATATAATTGAATGTTTACCTCGAGAAACGTGAAGCGAAAACCATCTATTGACAAGAAAAGTTCATTTATAGTCACTCATTCCTTTGAAACCGTTATTATTGGTTTTAAATGGATTTTAAATCTCATTATTGATTTTAAGTTCAATTTTCTTAAAATTTTGGTTAAAACAGAATATAATTGAATATTTGCCTCGAGAAACGTGACGCGAAAGCCATCCATTGACAAGGAAAGTTTAGTTATAGTCACTCATGCCTTCGGAAGCCTTATTATTCGCTTTAAATAGTTTTATAGTCTCATTATTGATTTTAAGTTGAATATTCTTTTATTTTTGGTTAACAAAGATTGTAATTGAATGTTTGCCTCGAGAAACGTGAAGCAAAAGCAATCTATTGACAAGAAAAGTTCATTTATAGTCACTCATTCCTTTGAAACCGTTATTATTGGTTTTAAATGGATTTTAAATCTCATTATTGATTTTCAGTTCAATTTTCTTATAATTTTGTTTAAAACAGAATATAATTGAATGTTTACCTCGAGAAACGTGACGCGAAAGCCATCCATTGACAACAAAACTTTATTTATATTCACTCATGCCTTCGGAAGCCTTATTACCCGCTTTAAATAGTTTTATAGTCTCATTATTGATTTTAAGTTGAATATTCTTACATTTTTGGTTAAAATAGATTAGAATTGAATGTTAGCCTCGGGAAACGTGAAGCAAAAGCAATCTATTGACAAGAAAAGTGCATTTATAGTCACTCATTCCTTTGAAAGCGTTATTATTGGTTTTAAATGGATTTATAATCTCATTATGGATTTTAAGTTCAATTTTCTTATAATTTTGGTTAAAACAGAATATAATTGAATGTTTACCTCGAGAAACGTGAAGCAAAAACCATCTACTGAGAAGAAAAGTTCATTTACAGCTACTTATTCCTTTGAAAGCGTTATTATTAGTTTTAAATAGATTTATAATCTCATTATGGATTTTAAGTTCAATTTTCTTATAATTTTGGTTAAAACAGAATATAATTGAATGTTTACCTCGAGAAAGGTGATGCAAAAGCCATCTATTGACAAGAAAAGTTTATTTATAGTCACTCATTCCTTCAGAAGCCTTATTACTCGCTTTAAATGCTTTTATAGTCTCATTATTGATTTTAAGTTGAATATTCTTTCATTTTTGGTTAACAAGGATTGTAATTGAATGTTTGCCTCGAGAAACATGAAGCGAAAGCCATCAATTAACAAGAAAAGTTCATTTACAGTCACTCATTCCTTTGAAAGCGTTATTATTGGTTTTAAATAGATTTATAATCTCATTATGGATTTTAAGTTCAATTTTCTTATAATTTTGGTTAAAACAGAATATAATTGAATGTTTACCTCGAGAAAGGTGATGCGAAAACCATCTATTGACAAGAAAAGTTTATTTATAGTCACTCATTCCTTCAGAAGCCTTATTACTCGCTTTAAATGCTTTTATAGTCTCATTATTGATTTTAAGTTGAATATTCTTTCATTTTTGGTTAACAAAGATTGTAATTGAATGTTTGCCTCAGGAAACGTGAAGCGAAAGCCAACTATTAACAAGAAAAGTTCATTTATAGTCACTCATTCCTTTGAAAGCGTTATTATTGGTTTTAAATGGATTTATAATCTTATTATTGATTTTAAGTTCAATTTTCTTATAATTTTGTTTAAAACAGAATATAATTGAATGTTTGCCTCGTGAAACATGACGCGAAAACCATCCATTGACGACAAAAGTTTATTTATAGTCACTCATGCCTTCGGAAGCCTTATTACCAGCTTTAAATAGTTTTATAGTCTCATTGTTGATTTTAAGTTGAATATTCTTACATTTTTGGTTAACAAAGATTGTAATTGAATGTGTGCCTCGGACAACGTGAAGCGAAAGCCATCTATTGACAAGAAAAGTTCATTTATAGTCACTCATTCCTTTGAAAGCGTTATTATTGGTTTTAAATGGATTTATAATCTCATTATTGATTTGATGTTCAATTTTCTTAAAATTTTGGTTAAAACAGAATATAATTGAATGTTTGCCTCGAGAAACGTGACGCGAAAGCCGTCCATTGACAAGGAAAGTTTAGTTATAGTCACTCATGCCTTCGGAAGCCTTATTAATCGCTTTAAATGCTTTTATAGTCTCATTATTGATTTTAAGTTGAATATTCTTTCATTTTTGGTTAACAAAGATTGTAATTGAATGTTTGCCTCGAGAAACGTGAAGCGAAAGCCATCTATTGTCAAGAAAAGTTCATTTATAGTCACTCATTCCTTTGAAAGCGTTATTATTTGTTTTAAATGGATTTATAATCTCATTATGGATTTTAAGTTCAATTTTCTTATAATTTTGGTTAAAACAGAATATAATTGAATATTTGCCTCGAGAAACGTGGCGCGAAAGCCATCCATTGACAAGGAAAGTTTAGTTATAGTCACTCATGCCTTCGGAAGCCTTATTAATCGCTTTAAATGCTTTTATAGTCTCATTATTGATTTTAAGTTGAATATTCTTTCATTTTTGGTTAACAAAGATTGTAATTGAATGTTTACCTCGAGAAACGTGAAGCAAAAGCCATCTATTGTCAAGAAAAGTTCATTTATAGTCACTCATTCCTTTGAAAGCGTTATTATTGGTTTTAAATGGATTTATAATCTCATTATTGATTTTAAGTTCAATTTTCTTATAATTTTGTTTAAAACAGAATATAATTGAATGTTTACCTCGAGAAACGTGACGCGAAAGCCATCCATTGACAACAAAAGTTTATTTATATTCACTCATGCCTTCGGAAGCCTTATTACCCGCTTTAAATAGTTTTATAGTCTCATTATTGATTTTAAGTTGAATATTCTTACATTTTTGGTTAAAATAGATTATAATTGAATGTTAGCCTCGGGAAACGTGAAGCAAAAGCAATCTATTGACAAGAAAAGTGCATTTATAGTCACTCATTCCCTTGAAAGCGTTATTATTGGTTTTAAATGGATTTATAATCTCATTATGGATTCTAAGTTCAATTTTCTTATAATTTTGGTTAAAACAGAATATAATTGAATGTTTACCTCGAGAAACGTGAAGCAAAAACCATCTATTGAGAAGAAAAGTTCATTTACAGCTACTCATTCCTTTGAAAGCGTTATTATTAGTTTTAAATAGATTTATAATCTCATTATGGATTTTAAGTTCAATTTTCTTATAATTTTGGTTAAAACAGAATATAATTGAATGTTTACCTCGAGAAAGGTGATGCAAAAGCCATCTATTGACAAGAAAAGTTTATTTATAGTCACTCATTCCTTCAGAAGCCTTATTACTCGCTTTAAATGCTTTTATAGTCTCATTATTGATTTTAAGTTGAATATTCTTTCATTTTTGGTTAACAAAGATTGTAATTGAATGTTTGCCTCGAGAAACATGAAGCGAAAGCCATCAATTAACAAGAAAAGTTCATTTACAGTCACTCATTCCTTTGAAAGCGTTATTATTGGTTTTAAATGGATTTATAATCTCATTATGGATTTTAAGTTCAATTTTCTTATAATTTTGGTTAAAACAGAATATAATTGAATGTTTACCTCGAGAAAGGTGATGCGAAAACCATCTATTGACAAGAAAAGTTTATTTATAGTCACTCATTCCTTCAGAAGCCTTATTACTCGCTTTAAATGCTTTTATAGTCTCATTATTGATTTTAAGTTGAATATTCTTTCATTTTTGGTTAACAAAGATTGTAATTGAATGTTTGCCTCAGGAAACGTGAAGCGAAAGCCAACTATTAACAAGAAAAGTTCATTTATAGTCACTCATTCCTTTGAAAGCGTTATTATTGGTTTTAAATGGATTTATAATCTTATTATTGATTGTAAGTTCAATTTTCTTATAATTTTGTTTAAAACAGAATATAATTGAATGTTTGCCTCGTGAAACATGACGCGAAAACCATCCATTGACGACAAAAGTTTATTTATAGTCACTCATGCCTTCGGAAGCCTTATTACCAGCTTTAAATAGTTTTATAGTCTCATTGTTGATTTTAAGTTGAATATTCTTACATTTTTGGTTAACAAAGATTGTAATTGAATGTGTGCCTCGGACAACGTGAAGCGAAAGCCATCTATTGACAAGAAAAGTTCATTTATAGTCACTCATTCCTTTGAAAGCGTTATTATTGGTTTTAAATGGATTTATAATCTCATTATTGATTTGATGTTCAATTTTCTTAAAATTTTGGTTAAAACAGAATATAATTGAATGTTTGCCTCGAGAAACGTGACGCGAAAGCCGTCCATTGACAAGGAAAGTTTAGTTATAGTCACTCATGCCTTCGGAAGCCTTATTAATCGCTTTAAATGCTTTTATAGTCTCATTATTGATTTTAAGTTGAATATTCTTTCATTTTTGGTTAACAAAGATTGTAATTGAATGTTTGCCTCGAGAAACGTGAAGCGAAAGCCATCTATTGTCAAGAAAAGTTCATTTATAGTCACTCATTCCTTTGAAAGCGTTATTATTTGTTTTAAATGGATTTATAATCTCATTATGGATTTTAAGTTCAATTTTCTTATAATTTTGGTTAAAACAGAATATAATTGAATATTTACCTCGAGAAACGTGACGCGAAAGCCATCCATTGACAAGGAAAGTTTAGTTATAGTCACTCATGCCTTCGGAAGCCTTATTAATCGCTTTAAATGCTTTTATAGTCTCATTATTGATTTTAAGTTGAATATTCTTTCATTTTTGGTTAACAAAGATTGTAATTGAATGTTTACCTCGAGAAACGTGAAGCAAAAGCCATCTATTGTCAAGAAAAGTTCATTTATAGTCACTCATTCCTTTGAAAGCGTTATTATTTGTTTTAAATGGATTTATAATCTCATTATGGATTTTAAGTTCAATTTTCTTATAATTTTGGTTAAAACAGAATATAATTGAATGTTTACCTCGAGAAACGTGACGCGAAAGCCATCCATTGACAACAAAACTTTATTTATATTCACTCATGCCTTCGGAAGCCTTATTACCCGCTTTAAATAGTTTTATAGTCTCATTATTGATTTTAAGTTAAATATTCTTACATTTTTGGTTAAAATAGATTATAATTGAATGTTAGCCTCGGGAAACGTGAAGCAAAAGCAATCTATTGACAAGAAAAGTGCATTTATAGTCACTCATTCCTTTGAAAGCGTTATTATTGGTTTTAAATGGATTTATAATCTCATTATTGATTTTAAGTTCAATTTTCTTATAATTTTGTTTAAAAGAGAATATAATTGAATGTTTACCTCGGGAAACGTGAAGCGAAGGCCATCTATTGACAAGAAAAGTTCATTTATAGTCACTCATTCCTTTGAAAGCGTTATTATTGGTTTTAAATGGATTTATAATCTCATTATTGATTTTAAGTTCAATTTTCTTATAATTTTGGTTAAAACAGAATATAATTGAATGTTTACCTCGAGAAACGTGAAGCAAAAACCATCTATTGAGAAGAAAAGTTCATTTACAGCTACTCATTCCTTTGAAAGCGTTATTATTAGTTTTAAATAGATTTATAATCTCATTATGGATTTTAAGTTCAATTTTCTTATAATTTTGGTTAAAACAGAATATAATTGAATGTTTACCTCGAGAAAGGTGATGCAAAAGCCATCTATTGACAAGAAAAGTTTATTTATAGTCACTCATTCCTTCAGAAGCCTTATTACTCGCTTTAAATGCTTTTATAGTCTCATTATTGATTTTAAGTTGAATATTCTTTCATTTTTGGTTAACAAAGATTGTAATTGAATGTTTGCCTCGAGAAACATGAAGCGAAAGCCATCAATTAACAAGAAAAGTTCATTTACAGTCACTCATTCCTTTGAAAGCGTTATTATTGGTTTTAAATGGATTTATAATCTCATTATGGATATTAAGTTCAATTTTCTTATAATTTTGGTTAAAACAGAATATAATTGAACGTTTACCTCGAGAAAGGTGATGCGAAAACCATCTATTGACAAGAAAAGTTTATTTATAGTCACTCATTCCTTCAGAAGCCTTATTACTCGCTTTAAATGCTTTTATAGTCTCATTATTGATTTTAAGTTGAATATTCTTTCATTTTTGGTTAACAAAGATTGTAATTGAATGTTTGCCTCAGGAAACGTGAAGCGAAAGCCAACTATTAACAAGAAAAGTTCATTTATAGTCACTCATTCCTTTGAAAGCGTTATTATTGGTTTTAAATGGATTTATAATCTTATTATTGATTTTAAGTTCAATTTTCTTATAATTTTGTTTAAAACAGAATATAATTGAATGTTTACCTCGAGAAACGTGACGCGAAAGCCATCCATTGACAACAAAAGTTTATTTATTGTCACTCATGCCTTCGGAAGCCTTATTACCCGCTTTAAATAGTTTTATAGTCTCATTATTGATTTTAAGTTGAATATTCTTACATTTTTTGTTAACAAAGATTGTAATTGAATGTTTGCCTCGAGAAACATGAAGCGAAAGCCATCAATTAACAAGAAAAGTTCATTTATAGTCACTCATTCCTTTGCAAGCGTTATTATTGGTTTTAAATGGATTTATAATCTCATTATTGATTTTAAGTTCATTTTTCTTACAATTTTGTTTAAAACATAATATAATTGAATGATTGCCTCGAGAAACATGACGCGGAAACAATCCAATGACAACAAAAGTTTATTTATAGTCACTCATGCCTTCGGAAGCCTTATTACTCGCTTTAAATAGTTTTATAGTCTCATTGTTGATTTAAGTTGAATATTCTTACATTTTTGGTTATCAAAGATTGTAATTGAATGTTTGCCTTGGAAAACGTGAAGCGAAGGCCATCTATTGACAAGAAAAGTTCATTTATAGTCACTCGTTCCTTTGAAAGCGTTATTATTGGTTTTAAATGGATTTATAGTCTCATTATGGATTTTAAGTTCAATTTTCTTATAATTTTGGTTAAAACAGAATATAATTGAATGTTTACCTCGAGAAATGTGAAGCGAAAGCCATCTATTGACAAGAAAAGTTCATTTATAGTCACTCATTCCTTTGAAAGCGTTATTATTGGTTTTAAATGGATTTATAATCTCATTATGGATTTTAAGTTCAATTTTCTTATAATTTTGGTTAAAACAGAATATAACTGAATGTTTGCCTCGAGAAACGTGACGCGAAAGCCATCCATTGACAAGGAAAGTTTAGTTATAGTCACTCATGCCTTCGGAAGCCTTATTAATCGCTTTAAATGCTTTTATAGTCTCATTATTGATTTTAAGTTGAATATTGTTACATTTTTGGTTAACAAAGATTGTAATTGAATGTTTGCCTCGAGAAACGTGAAGCGAAAGCCATCTATTGACAAGAAAAGTTCATTCATAGTCACTTATTCCTTTGAAAGCGTTATTATAGGTTTTAAATGGATTTATAATCTCATTATTGATTTTAAGTTCAATTTTCTTATAATTTTGTTTAAAACAGAATATAATTGAATGTTTACCTCGAGAAACGTGACGCGAAAGCCAGCCATTGACAACAAAAGTTTATTTATAGTCACTCATGCCTTCGGAAGCCTTGTTACCCGCTTTAAATAGTTTTATAGTCTCATTATTGATTTTAAGTTGAATATTCTTACATTTTTGGTTAAAACAGATTATAATTGATTGTTAGCATCGGGAAACATGAAGCGAAAGCCATCTATTGACAAGAAAAGTTCATTTATAGTCACTCATTCCTTTGAAAGCGTTATTAATGGTTTTAAATGGATTTATAATCTCATTATTGATTTGAAGTTCGATTTTCTTAAAATTTTGGTTAAAACAGAATATAATTGAATGTTTGCCTCGAGAAACGTGACGCGAAAGCCATCCATTGACAAGGAAAGTTTAGTTATAGTCACTCATGCCTTCAGAAGCCTTATTAATCGCTTTAGATGCTTTTATAGTGTCATTATTGATTTTAAGTTGAATATTCTTACATTTTTGGTTAACAAAGATTGTAATTGAATGTTTGCCTCGAGAAACGTGAAGCGAAAGCCATCTATTGACAAGAAAAGTTAATTTATAGTCACTAATTCCTTTGGAAGCGTTATTATTGGTTTTAAATGGATTTATAATCTTATTATTGATTTTAAGTTCAATTTTCTTATAATTTTGTTTAAAACAGAATATAATTGAATGTTTACCTCGAGAAACGTGACGCGAAAGCCATCCATTGACAACAAAAGTTTATTTATAGTCACTTATGCCTTCGGAAGCCTTATTACCCGCTTTAAATAGTTTTATAGTCTCATTATTGATTTTAAGTTGAATATTCTTACATTTTTTGTTAAAACAGATTATAATTGAATGTTAGCCTCGGGAAACGTGAAGCAAAAGCAATCTATTGACAAGAAAAGTGCATTTATAGTCACTCATTCCTTTGAAAGCGTTATTATTGGTTTTAAATGGATTTATAATCTCATTATGGATTTTAAGTTCAATTTTCTTATTATTTTGGTTAAAACAGAAATAATTGAATGTTTACCTCGAGAAACATGACGCGAAAGCCATCCATTGACAACAAAAGTTTATTTATAGTCACTCATGCCTTCGGAAGCCTTTTTACCCGCTTTAAATAGTTTTATAGTCTCATTATTGATTTTAAGTTGAATATTCTTACATTTTTGGTTAAAACAAATTATAATTGAATTTTAGCCTCGGGAAACGTGAAGCGAATGTCATCTATTGACAAGAAAAGTTCATTTATAGTCACTCATTCCTTTGAAAGCGTTATTATTGGTTTTAAATGGATTTATAGTCTCATTATGGATTTTAAGTTCAATTTTCTTATAATTTTGGTTAAAACAGAATATAATTGAATGTTTACCTCGAGAAACGTGAAGCGAAAACCATCTATTGACAAGAAAAGCTCATTTATAGTTACTCATTCCTTTGAAACCGTTATTATTGGTTTTAAATGGATTTTAAATCTCATTATTGATTTTAAGTTCAATTTTCTTACAATTTTGTTTAAAACAGAATATAATTGAATGTTTGCCTCGAGAAACATGACGCGAAAACCATCCATTGACAACAAAAGTTTATTTATAATCACTCATGCCTTCGGTAGCCTTATTATTCGCTTTAAATAGTTTTATAGTCTCATTGTTGATTTTAAGTTGAATATTCTTTCATTTTTGGTTAACAAAGATTGTAATTGAATGTGTGCCTCGGGAAACGTGAAGCGAAAGCCACCTATTGACAAGAAAAGTTCATTTATAGTCACTCATTCTTTTGAATGCGTTATTATTGGTTTTAAATGGATTTATAATCTCATTATTGATTTGAAGTTCAATTTTCTTAAAATTTTGGTTAAAACAGAATATAATTGAATGTTTGCCTCGAGAACATGACGCGAAAGCCATCCATTGACGAGGAAAGTTTAGTTATAGTCACTGATGCCTTCGGAAGCCTTATTAATCGCTTTAAATGCTTTTATAGTCTCATTATTGATTTTAAGTTGAATATTCTGTCATTTTTGGTTAACAAAGATTATAATTGAATTTTTACCTCGAGAAACGTGAAGCGAAAGCCATCTATTGACAAGAAAAGTTCATTTATAGTCACTCATTCCTTTGAAAGCGTTATTATTGGTTTTAAATGGATTTATAATCTCATTATTGATTGTAGGTTCAATTTTCTTACAATTTTGTTTGAAACAGAACATAATTGAATGTTTGCCTCGTGAAACATGACGCGAAAACCATCCATTGACGACAAAAATTTATTTATAATCACTCATGCCTTCGGAAGCCTTATTACCAGCTTTAAATAGTTTTATAGTCTCATTGTTGATTTTAAGTTGAATATTCTTACATTTTTGGTTAACAAAGATTGTAATTGAATGTGTGCCTCGGGAAACGTGAAGCGAAAGTCATCCATTGACAAGAAAAGTTCATTTATAGTCACTCATTCCTTTGAAAGCGTTATTATTGGTTTTAAATGGAATTATAATCTCATTATTGATTTGAAGTTCAATTAGCTTAGAATTTTGGTTAAAACAGAATATAATTGAATGCTTGCCTCGAGAAACGTGACGCGAAAGCCATCCATTGAGAAGGAAAGTTTAGTTATAGTCACTCATGCCTTCGGAAGCCTTATTAATCACTTTAAATGCTTTTATAGTCTCATTATTGATTTTAAGTTGAATATTCTTTCATTTTTGGTTAAAACAGATTATAATTGAATGTTAGCCTCGGGAAACGTGAAGCAAAAGCAATCTATTGACAAGAAAAGTGCATTTATAGTCACTCATTCCTTTGAAAGCGTTATTATTGGTTTTAAATGGATTTATAATCTCATTATGGATTTTAAGTTCAATTTTCTTATTATTTTGGTTAAAACAGAATATAATTGAATGTTTACCTCGAGAAACATGACGCGAAAGCCATCCATTGACAACAAAAGTTTATTCATAGTCACTCATGCCTTCGGAAGCCTTATTACTCGCTTTAAATAGTTTTATAGTCTCATTGTTGATTTAAGTTGATTATTCTTACATTTTTGGTTATCAAAGATTGTAATTGAATGTTTGCCTCGGGAAACGTGAAGCGAAGGCCATCTATTGACAAGAAAAGTTCATTTATAGTCACTCATTCCTTTGAAAGCGTTATTATTGGTTTTAAATGGATTTATAGTCTTATTATGGATTTTAGGTTTAGGTTCAATTTTCTTATAATTTTGGTTAAAACAGAATATAATTGAATGTTTACCTCGAGAAACGTGAAGCGAAAACCATCTATCGAGAAGAAAAGTTCATTTACAGCTACTCATTCCTTTGAAAGCGTTATTATTAGTTTTAAATGGATTTATAATCTCATTATGGATTTTAAGTTCAATTTTCTTATAATTTTGGTTAAAACAGAATATAATTGAATGTTTACCTCGAGAAAGGTGATGCAAAAGCCATCTATTGACAAGAAAAGTTTATTTATAGTCACTCATTCCTTCAGAAGTCTTATTACTCGCTTTAAATGCTTTTATAGTCTCATGATTGATTTTAAGTTGAATATTCTTTCATTTTTGGTTAACAAAGATTGTAATTGAATGTGTGCCTCGGGAAACGTGAAGCGAAAGTCATCTATTGACAAGAAAAGTTCATTTATAGTCACTCATTCCTTTGAAAGCGTTATTATTGGTTTTAAATGGAATTATAATCTCATTATTGTTTTGAAGTTCAATTAGCTTAGAATTTTGGTTAAAACAAAATATAATTGAATGTTTACCTCGAGAAACGTGACGCGAAAGCCATCCATTGAGAAGGAAAGTTTAGTTATAGTCATTCATGCCTTCGGAAGCCTTATTAATCACTTTAAATGCTTTTATAGTCTCATTATTGATTTTAAGTTGAATATTCTTTCATTTTTGGTTAACAAAGATTGTAATAGAATGTTTGCCTCGGGAAACGTGAAGCGAAAGCCATCTATTGTCAAGAAAAGTTCATTTATAGTCACTCATTCCTTTGAAAGCGTTATTATTTGTTTTAAATGGATTTATAATCTCATTATGGATTTTAAGTTCAATTTTCTTATAATTTTGGTTAAAACAGAATATAATTGAATGTTTGCCTGGAGAAACGTGACGCAAAAGCCATCCATTGACAAAGAAAGTTTAGTTATAGTCACTCATGCCTTCGGAAGCCTTATTAATCGCTTTAAATGCTTTTATAGTCTCATTATTGATTTTAAGTTGAATATTCTTTCATTTTTGGTTAACAAAGATTGTAATTGAATGTTTGCCTCGAGAAACGTGAAGCGAAAGCCACCTATTGTCAAGAAAAGTTCATTTATAGTCACTCATTCCTTTGAAAGCGTTATTATTTGTTTTAAATGGATTTATAATCTCATTATGGATTTTAAGTTCAATTTTCTTATAATTTTGGTTAAAACAGAATGTAATTGAATGTTTGTCTCGAGAAACGTGACGCGAAAGCCATCCATTGACAAAGAAAGTTTAGTTATAGTCACTCATGCCTTCGGAAGCCTTATTAATCACTTTAAATGCTTTTATAGTCTCATTATTGATTTTAAGTTGAATATTCTTACATTTTTTGTTAACAAAGATTGTAATTGAATGTTTGCCTCGAGAAACATGAAGCGAAAGCCATCAATTAACAAGAAAAGTTCATTTATAGTCACTCATTCCTTTGCAAGCGTTATTATTGGTTTTAAATGGATTTATAATCTCATTATTGATTTTAAGTTCATTTTTTTTACAATTTTGTTTAAAACATAATATAATTGAATGATTGCCTCGAGAAACATGACGCGAAAACAATCCATTGACAACAAAAGTTTATTTATAGTCACTCATGCCTTCGGAAGCCTTATTACTCGCTTTAAATAGTTTTATAGTCTCATTGTTGATTTAAGTTGAATATTCTTACATTTTTGGTTATCAAAGATTGTAATTGAATGTTTGCCTTGGGAAACGTGAAGCGAAGGCCATCTATTGACAAGAAAAGTTCATTTATAGTCACTCATTCCTTTGAAAGCGTTATTATTGGTTTTAAATGGATTTATAGTCTCATTATGGATTTTAAGTTCAATTTTCTTATAATTTTGGTTAAAACAGAATATAATTGAATGTTTACCTCGAGAAATGTGAAGCGAAAGCCATTTATTGACATGAAAAGTTCATTTATAGTCACTCATTCCTTTGAAAGCGTTATTATTGGTTTTAAATGGATTTATAATCTCATTATGGATTTTAAGTGCAATTTTCTTATAATTTTGGTTAAAACAGAATATAACTGAATGTTTGCCTCGAGAAACGTGACGCGAAAGCCATCCATTGACAAGGAAAGTTTAGTTATAGTCACTCATGCCTTCGGAAGCCTTGTTACCCGCTTTAAATAGTTTTATAGTCTCATTATTGATTTTAAGTTGAATATTCTTACATTTTTGGTTAAAACAGATTATAATTGAATGTTAGCATCGGGAAACATGAAGCGAAAGCCATCTATTGACAAGAAAAGTTCATTTATAGTCACTCATTCCTTTGAAAGCGTTATTAATGGTTTTAAATGGATTTATAATCTCATTATTGATTTGAAGTTCGATTTTCTTAAAATTTTGGTTAAAACAGAATATAATTGAATGTTTGCCTCGAGAAACGTGACGCGAAAGCCATCCATTGACAAGGAAAGTTTAGTTATAGTCACTCATGCCTTCAGAAGCCTTATTAATCGCTTTAGATGCTTTTATAGTGTCATTATTGATTTTAAGTTGAATATTCTTACATTTTTTCTTATCAAAGATTGTAATTGAATGTTTGCCTCGG
The DNA here is from genome assembly GCF_053813885.1 of Theobroma cacao. Classification (NCBI taxonomy): domain Eukaryota; kingdom Viridiplantae; phylum Streptophyta; class Magnoliopsida; order Malvales; family Malvaceae; genus Theobroma; species Theobroma cacao. The sequence goes on from NC_142647.1 coordinate 28,225,813, forward strand.
GAAACGTGAAGCGAAGGCCATCTATTGACAAGAAAAGTTCATTTATAGTCACTCATTCCTTTGAAAGCGTTATTATTGGTTTTAAATGGATTTATAATCTCATTATTGATTTTAAGTTCAATTTTCTTATAATTTTGTTTAAAACAGAATATAATTGAATGTTTACCTCGAGAAACGTGACGCGAAAGCCATCCATTGACAACAAAAGTTTATTTATAGTCACTCATGCCTTCGGAAGCCTTGTTACCCGCTTCAAATAGTTTTATAGTCTCATTATTGATTTTAAGTTGAATATTCTTACATTTTTGGTTAAAACAGATTATAATTGAATGTTAGCCTCGGGAAACATGAAGCGAAAGCCATCTATTGACAAGAAAAGTTCATTTATAGTCACTCATTCCTTTGAAAGCGTTATTAATGGTTTTAAATGGATTTATAATCTCATTATTGATTTGAAGTTCAATTTTCTTATAATTTTGCTTAAAACAGAATATAATTGAATGTTTGCCTCGAGAAACGTGACGCGAAAGCCATCCATTGACAAGGAAAGTTTAGGTATAGTCACTCATACCTTCGGAAGCCTTATTAATCGCTTTAGATGCTTTTATAGTCTCATTATTGATTTTCAGTTGAATATTCTTACATTTTTGGTTAACAAAGATTGTAATTGAATGTTTGCCTCGAGAAACGTGAAGCGAAAGCCATCTATTGACAAGAAAAGTTCATTTATAGTCACTCATTCCTTTGAAAGCGTTATTAATCGCTTTAGATGCTTTTATAGTCTCATTATTGATTTTAAGTTGAATATTCTTACATTTTTTTTTAAAACAGATCATAATTGAATGTTAGCCTCGGGAAACGTGAAGCAAAGGCAACCAATTGACAAGAAAAGTGCATTTATAGTCACTCATTCCTTTGAAAGCGTTATTATTGGTTTTAAATGGATTTATAATCTCATTATGGATTTTAAGTTTAATTTTCTTATAATTTTGGTTAAAACAGAATATAATTGAATGTTTACCTCGAGAAACATGACGCGAAAGCCATCCATTGACAACAAAAGTTTATTTATAGTCACTCATGCCTTCGGAAGCCTTATTACTCGCTTTAAATACTTTTATCGTCTCATTGTTGATTTTAAGTTGAATATTCTTACATTTTTGGTTATCAAAGATTGTAATTGAATGTTTGCCTCGGGAAACGTGAAGCGAAGGCCATCTATTGACAAGAAAAGTTCATTTATAGTCACCCATTCCTTTGAAAGCGTTATTATTAGTTTTAAATGGATTTATAATCTCATTATTGATTTTAAGTTCAATTTTCTTATAATTTTGTTTAAAACAGAAAATAATTGAATGTTTACCTCGAGAAACGTAACGCGAAAGCCATCCATTGACAACAAAAGTTTATTTATAGTCACTCATGCCTTCGGAAGCCTTATTACCCGCTTTAAATAGTTTTATAGTCTCATTATTGATTTTAAGTTGAATATTCTTACATTTTTGGTTAAAACAGATTATAATTGAATTTTAACCTCGGGAAATGTGAAGCGAAAGCCATCTATTGACAAGAAAAGTTCATTTATAGTCACTCATTCCTTTGAAAGCGTTATTATTGGTTTTAAATGGATTTATAATCTCATTATGGATTTTAAGTTCAATTTTCTTATAATTTTGGTTAAAACAGAATATAATTGAATGTTTACCTCGAGAAATGTGAAGCGAAAGCCATCTATTGACAAGAAAAGTTCATTTATAGTCACTCATTCCTTTGAAAGCGTTATTATTGGTTTTAAATGGATTTATAATCTCATTATGGATTTTAAGTTCAATTTTCTTATAATTTTGGTTAAAACAGAATATAACTGAATGTTTGCCTCGAGAAACGTGACGCGAAAGCCATCCATTGACAAGGAAAGTTTAGTTATAGTCACTCATGCCTTCGGAAGTCTTATTAATCGCTTTAAATGCTTTTATAGTCTCATTATTGATTTTAAGTTGAATATTGTTACATTTTTTGTTAACAAAGATTGTAATTGGATATTTGCCTCGAGAAACGTGAAGCGAAAGCCATCTATTGACAAGAAAAGTTCATTTATAGTCACTCGTTCCTTTGAAAACGTTCTTATTGGTTTTAAATGGATTTATAATCTCATTATTTATTTTAATTTCAATTTTCTTATAATTTTGGTTAAAACAGAATATAATTGAATGTTTGCCTCGAGAAACGTGACGCGAAAGCCATCCATTGACAAGGAAAGTTTAGTTATAGTCACTCATGCCTTCGGAAACCTTATTAATCGCTTTAGATGCTTTTATAGTCTCATTATTGATTTTAAGTTGAATATTCTTACATTTTTGGTTAACAAAGATTGTAATTTAATGTTTACCTCGAGAAACGTGAAGCGAAAGCCATCTATTGACAAGAAAAGTTCATTTATAGTCACTCATTCCTTTGAAAGCGTTATTATTGGTTTTAAATGGATTTATAATCTCATTATGGATTTTAAGTTCAATTTTCTTATAATTTTGTTTAAAACAGAATATAATTGAATGTTTACCTCGAGAAACGTTACGCGAAAGCCATGCATTGACAACAAAAGTTTATTTATAGTCACTCATGCCTTCGGAAGCCTTATTACCCACTTTAAATAGTTTTATAGTCTCATTATTGATTTTAAGTTGAATATTCTTACATTTTTTGTTAAAACAGATTATAATTGAATTTTAACCTCGGGAAATGTGAAGCGAAGGCCATCTATTGACAAGAAAAGTTCATTTATAGTCACTCATTCCTTTGAAAGCGTTATTATTGGTTTTAAATGGATTTATAATCTCATTATGGATTTTAAGTTCAATTTTCATATAATTTTGTTTAAAACAGAATATAATTGAATGTTTACCTCGAGAAACGTTACGTGAAAGCCATGCATTGACAACAAAAGTTTATTTATAGTCACTCATGCATTCGGAAGCCTTATTACCCACTTTAAATAGTTTTATAGTCTCATTATTGATTTTAAGTTGAATATTCTTACATTTTTTGTTAAAACAGATTATAATTGAATTTTAACCTCGGGAAATGTGAAGCGAAGGCCATCTATTGACAAGAAAAGTTCATTTATAGTCACTCATTCCTTTGAAAGCGTTATTATTGGTTTTAAATGGATTTATAATCTCATTATTGATTTTAAGTTCAATTTTCTTATAATTTTGTTTAAAATAGAATATAATTGAATGTTTACCTCGAGAAACGTTACGCGAAAGCCATCCATTGACAACAAAAGTTTATTTATAGTCACTCATGCCTTCGGAAGCCTTATTACCCACTTTAAATAGTTTTATAGTCTCATTATTGATTTTAAGTTGAATATTCTTACATTTTTTGTTAAAACAGATTATAATTGAATTTTAACCTCGGGAAATGTGAAGCGAAAGCCATCTATTGACAAGAAAAGTTCATTTATAGTCACTCATTCCTTTGAAAGCGTTATTATTGGTTTTAAATGGATTTATAATCTCATTATGGATTTTAAGTTCAATTTTCTTATAATTTCGGTTAAAACAGAATATAATTGAATGTTTGCCTCGAGAAACGTGACGCGAAAGCCATCCATTGACAAGGAAAGTTTACTTATGGTCACTCATGCCTTCGGAAGCCTTATTAATCGCTTTAAATGCTTTTATAGTCTCATTATTGATTTTAAGTTGAATATTGTTACATTTTTGGTTAACAAAGATTGTAATTGAATGTTTGCCTCGAGAAACGTGATGCGAAAGCCATCTATTGACAAGAAAAGTTCATTTATAGTCACTCATTCCTTTGAAAGCGTTATTATTGGTTTTAAATGGATTTATAATCTCATTATGGATTTTAAGTTCAATTTTCTTATAATTTTGTTTAAAACAGAATATAATTGAATGTTTACCTCGAGAAACGTTACGCGAAAACCATCCATTGACAATAAAAGTTTATTTATAGTCACTCATACCTTCGGAAGCCTTATTAATCGCTTTAAATGCTTTTATAGTCTCATTATTGATTTTAAGTTGAAGATTCTTACATTTTTGGTTAAAACAGATTATAATTGAATTTTAAACTCGGGAAATGTGAAGTGAAGGCCATCTATTGACAAGAAAAGTTCATTTATAGTCACTCATTCCTTTGAAAGCGTTATTATTGGTTTTAAATGGATTTATAATCTCATTATTGATTTTAAGTTCAATTTTCTTATAATTATGTTTAAAACAGAATATAATTGAATGTTTACCTCGAGAAACGTTACGCGAAAGCCATCCATTGACAACAAAAGTTTATTTATAGTCACTCATGCCTTCGGAAGCCTTATTACCCACTTTAAATAGTTTTATACTCTCATTATTGATTTTAAGTTGAATATTCTTACATTTTTTGTTAAAACAGATTATAATTGAATTTTAACCTCGGGAAATGTGAAGCGAAAGCCATCTATTGACAAGAAAAGTTCATTTATAGTCACTCATTCCTTTGAAAGCGTTATTATTGGTTTTAAATGGATTTATAATCTCATTATGGATTTTAAGTTCAATTTTCTTATAATTTTGGTTAAAACAGAATATAATTGAATGTTTGCCTCGAGAAACGTGACGCGAAAGCCATCCATTGACAAGGAAAGTTTAGTTATGGTCACTCATGCCTTCGGAAGCCTTATTAATCGCTTTAAATGCTTTTATAGTCTCATTATTGATTTTAAGTTGAATATTGTTACATTTTTGGTTAACAAAGATTGTAAGTGAATGTTTGCCTCGAGAAACGTGAAGCGAAAGCCATCTATTGTCAAGAAAAGTTCATTTATAGTCACTCATTCCTTTGAAAGCGTTATTATTGGTTTTAAATGGATTTATAATCTCATTATGGATTTTAAGTTCAATTTTCTTATAATTTTGGTTAAAACAGAATATAATTGAATGTTTGCCTCGAGAAACGTGACGCGAAAGCCATCCATTGACAAGGAAAGTTTAGTTATAGTCACTCATGCCTTCGGAAGCCTTATTAATCGCTTTAAATGCTTTTATAGTCTCATTATTGATTTTAAGTTGAATATTGTTACATTTTTGGTTAACAAAGATTGTAAGTGAATGTTTGCCTCGAGAAACGTGAAGCGAAAGCCATCTATTGACAAGAAAAGTTCATTTATAGTCACTCGTTCCTTTGAAAGCGTTCTTATTGGTTTTAAATGGATTTATAATCTCATTATTTATTTTAATTTCAAATTTCTTATAATTTTGGTTAAAACAGAATATAATTGAATGTTTGCCTAGAGAAACGTGACGCGAAAGCCATCCATTGACAAGGAAAGTTTAGTTATAGTCACTCATGCCTTCGGAAGCCTTATTAATCGCTTTAGATGCTTTTATAGTCTCATTATTGATTTTAAGTTGAATATTCTTACATTTTTGGTTAACAAAGATTGTAATTTAATGTTTACCTCGAGAAACGTGAAGCGAAAGCCATCTATTGACAAGAAAAGTTCATTTATAGTCACTCATTCCTTTGAAAGCGTTATTATTGGTTTTAAAAGGATTTATAATCTCATTATGGATTTTAAGTTCAATTTTCTTATAATTTTGTTTAAAACAGAATATAATTGAATGTTTACCTCGAGAAACGTTACGCGAAAGCCATGCATTGACAACAAAAGTTTATTTCTAGTCACTCATGCATTCGGAAGCCTTATTACCCACTTTAAATAGTTTTATAGTCTCATTATTGATTTTAAGTTGAATATTCTTACATTTTTTGTTAAAACAGATTATAATTGAATTTTAACCTCGGGAAATGTGAAGCGAAGGCCATCTATTGACAAGAAAAGTTCATTTATAGTCACTCATTCCTTTGAAAGCGTTATTATTGGTTTTAAATGGATTTATAATCTCATTATTGATTTTAAGTTCAATTTTCTTATAATTTTGTTTAAAATAGAATATAATTGAATGTTTACCTCGAGAAACGTTACGCGAAAGCCATCCATTGACAACAAAAGTTTATTTATAGTCACTCATGCCTTCGGAAGCCTTATTACCCACTTTAAATAGTTTTATAGTCTCATTATTGATTTTAAGTTGAATATTCTTACATTTTTTGTTAAAACAGATTATAATTGAATTTTAACCTCGGGAAATGTGAAGCGAAAGCCATCTATTGACAAGAAAAGTTCATTTATAGTCACTCATTCCTTTGAAAGCGTTATTATTGGTTTTAAATGGATTTATAATCTCATTATGGATTTTAAGTTCAATTTTCTTATAATTTTGGTTAAAACAGAATATAATTCAATGTTTGCCTCGAGAAACGTGAAGCGAAAGCCATCCATTGACAAGGAAAGTTTAGTTATAGTCACTCATGCCTTCGAAAGCCTTATTAATCGCTTTAGATGCTTTTATAGTCTCATTATTGATTTTAAGTTGAATATTCTTACATTTTTGATTAACAAAGATTGTAATTGAATGTTTGCCTCGAGAAACGTGAAGCGAAAGCCATCTAATGACTAGAAAAGTTCATTTATAGTCACTCATTCCTTTGAAAGCGTTATTATTGGTTTTAAATGGATTTATAATCTTATTATTGTTTTTAAGTTCAATTTTCTTATAATTTTGTTTAAAACAGAATATAATTGAATGTTTACCTCGAGAAACGTGACGCGAAAGCCATCCATTGACAACAAAAGTTTATTTATAGTCAGTTATGCCTTCGAAAGCCTTATTACCCGCTTTAAGTAGTTTTATAGTCTCATTATTGATTTTAAGTTGAATATTCTTACATTTTTTGTTAAAACAGATTATAATTGAATGTTTACCTCGAGAAACATGAAGGGAAAACCATTTATTGACAAGAAAAGTTCATTTATAGTCACTCATTCCTTTGAAAGCGTTATTATTGGTTTTAAATGGATTTATAATCTCATTATGGATTTTAAGTTCAATTTTCTTTTAATTTTGGTTAAAACAAAATATAATTGAATGTTTACCTCGAGAAAGGTGACGCGAAAGCCATCCATTGACAAGAAAAGTTTATTTATAGTCACTCATTCCTTCAGAAGCCTTATTACTCGCTTTAAATGCTTTTATAGTCTCATTATTGACTTTAAGTTGAATATTCTTTCATTTTTGGTTAACAAAGATTGTAATTGAATGTTTGCCTCAGGAAACGTGAAGCGAAAGCCATCTATTGACAAGAAAAGTTCATTTATAGTCACTCATTCCTTTGAAAGCGTTATTATTGATTTTAAATGGATTTATAATCTCATTATTGATTTTAAGTTCAATTTTCTTATAATTTTGTTTAAAACAGAATATAATTGAATGTTTGCCTCGAGAAACATGATTCGAAAGCCATCCACTGACGACAAAAGTTTATTTATAGTCACTCATGCCTTCGGAAGCCTTATTATCAGCTTTAAATAGTTTTATAGTCTCATTGTTGATTTTAAGTTGAATATTCTTACATTTTTGGTTAACAAAGATTGTAATTGAATGTGTGCCTCGGGAGACGTGAAGCGAAAGCCATCCATTGACAAGGAAAGTTTAGTTATAGTCACTCATGTTTTCGAAAGCCTTATTAATCACTTTAAATGCTTTTATAGTCTCATTATTGATTTTAAGTTGAATATTCTTTCATTTTTGGTTAACAAAGATTGTAAGTGAATGTTTGCCTCGAGAAACGTAAAGCGAAAGCCATCTATTGTCAAGAAAAGTTCATTTATAGTCACTCATTCCTTTGAAAGCGTTATTATTGGTTTTAAATGGATTTATAATCTCATTATGGATTTTAAGTTCAATTTTCTTATAATTTTGGTTAAAACAGAATATAATTGAATGTTTGCCTCGAGAAACGTGACGCGAAAGCCATCCATTGACAAGGAAAGTTTAGTTATAGTCACTCATGCTTTCGGAAGCCTTATTAATCGCTTTAAATGCTTTTATAGTCTCATTATTGATTTTAAGTTGAATATTCGTACATTTTTGGTTAACAAAGATTGTAATTGAATGTTTGCCTCGAGAAACATGAAGCGAAAGCCATCAATTGACAAGAAAAGTTCATTTATAGTCACTCATTCCTTTGAAAGCGTTATTATTGGTTTTAAATGGATTTATAATCTCATTATTGATTTTAAGTTCAATTTTCTTACAATTTTGTTTAAAACAGAATATAATTGAGTGATTGCCTCGAGAAACATGACGCGAAAACCATCCATTGACTACAAAAGTTTATTTATAGTCACTCATGCCTTCGGAAGCCTTATTACTCGCTTTAAATAGTTTTATAGTCTCATTGTTGATTTTAAGTTGAATATTCTTACATTTTTGGTTAACAAAGATTGTAATTGAAAGTTTGCCACGGGAAACGTGAAGCGAAAGCCATCTATTGATAAGAAAAGTTCATTTATAGTCACTCATTCCTTTGAAAGCGTTATTATTGGTTTTAAATGGATTTATAATCTCATTATGGATTTTAAGTTCAATTTTCTTTTAATTTTGGTTAAAACAGAATATAATTGAATGTTTACCTCGAGAAAGGTGACGCGAAAGCCATCCATTGACAAGAAAAGTTTATTTATAGTCACTCATTCCTTCAGAAGCCTTATTACTTGCTTTAAATGCTTTTATAGTCTCATTATTGATTTTAAGTTGAATATTCTTTCATTTTTGGTTAACAAAGATTGTAATTGAATGTTTGCCTCAGGAAACGTGAAGCGAAAGCCATCTATTGACAAGAAAAGTTCATTTATAGTCACTCATTCCTTTGAAAGCGTTATTATTGATTTTAAATGGATTTATAATCTCATTATTGATTTTAAGTACAATTTTCTTACAATTTTGTTTAAAACAGAATATAATTGAATGTTTGCCTCGAGAAACATGATTCGAAAGCCATCCACTGACGACAAAAGTTTATTTATAGTCACTCATGCCTTCGGAAGCCTTATTACCAGCTTTAAATAGTTTTATAGTCTCATTGTTGATTTTAAGTTGAATATTCTTACATTTTTGGTTAACAAAGATTGTAATTGAATGTGTGCCTCGGGAAACGTGAAGCGAAAGCCATCTATTGACAAGAAAAGTTCATTTATAGTCACTCATTCCTTTAAAAGCGTTATTATTGGTTTTAAATGGATTTATAATCTCATTATCGATTTGAAGTTCAATTTGCTTAGAATTTTGGTTAAAACAGAATATAATTGAATGTTTGGCTCGAGAAACGTGACGCGAAAGCCATCCATTGACAAGGAAAGTTTAGTTATAGTCACTCATGTTTTCGAAAGCCTTATTAATCGCTTTAAATGCTTTTATAGTCTCATTATTGATTTTAAGTTGAATATTCTTTCATTTTTAGTTAACAAAGATTGTAAGTGAATGTTTGCCTCGAGAAACGTAAAGCGAAAGCCATCTATTGTCAAGAAAAGTTCATTTATAGTCACTCATTCCTTTGAAAGCGTTATTATTGGTTTTAAATGGATTTATAATCTCATTATGGATTTTAAGTTCAATTTTCTTATAATTTTGGTTAAAACAGAATATAATTGAATGTTTGCCTCGAGAAACGTGACGCGAAAGCCATCCATTGACAAGGAAAGTTTAGTTATAGTCACTCATGCTTTCGGAAGCCTTATTAATCGCTTTAAATGCTTTTATAGTCTCATTATTGATTTTAAGTTGAATATTCTTACATTTTTGGTTAACAAAGACTGTAATTGAATGTTTGCCTCGAGAAACATGAAGCGAAAGCCATCAATTGACAAGAAAAGTTCATTTATAGTCACTCATTCCTTTGAAAGCGTTATTATTGGTTTTAAATGGATTTATAATCTCATTATTGATTTTAAGTTCAATTTTCTTATAATTTTGTTTAAAATAGAATATAATTGAATGTTTACCTCGAGAAACGTTACGCGAAAGCCATCCATTGACAACAAAAGTTTATTTATAGTCACTCATGCCTTCGGAAGCCTTATTACCCACTTTAAATAGTTTTATAGTCTCATTATTGATTTTAAGTTGAATATTCTTACATTTTTTGTTAAAACAGATTATAATTGAATTTTAACCTCGGGAAATGTGAAGCGAAAGCCATCTATTGACAAGAAAAGTTCATTTATAGTTACTCATTCCTTTGAAAGCGTTATTATTGGTTTTAAATGGATTTATAATCTCATTATGGATTTTAAGTTCAATTTTCTTATAATTTTGGTTAAAACAGAATATAATTCAATGTTTGCCTCGAGAAACGTGAAGCGAAAGCCATCCATTGGCAAGGAAAGTTTAGTTATAGTCACTCATGCCTTCGAAAGCCTTATTAATCGCTTTAGATGCTTTTATAGTCTCATTATTGATTTTAAGTTGAATATTCTTACATTTTTGATTAACAAAGATTGTAATTGAATGTTTGCCTCGAGAAACGTGAAGCGAAAGCCATCTAATGGCAAGAAAAGTTCATTTATAGTCACTCATTCCTTTGAAAGCGTTATTATTGGTTTTAAATGGATTTATAATCTTATTATTGATTTTAAGTTCAATTTTCTTATAATTTTGTTTAAAACAGAATATAATTGAATGTTTACCTCGAGAAACGTGACGCGAAAGCCATCCATTGACAACAAAAGTTTATTTATAGTCACTTATGCCTTCGAAACCCTTATTACCCGCTTTAAATAGTTTTATAGTCTCATTATTGATTTTAAGTTGAATATTCTTACATTTTTTGTTAAAACATATTATAATTGAATGTTTACCTCGAGAAACATGAAGCGAAAACCATTTATTGACAAGAAAAGTTCATTTATAGTCACTCATTCCTTTGAAAGCGTTATTATTGGTTTTAAATGGATTTATAATCTCATTACGGATTTTAAGTTCAATTTTCTTTTAATTTTGGTTAAAACAGAATATAATTGAATGTTTACCTCGAGAAAGGTGACGCGAAAGCCATCCATTGACAAGAAAAGTTTATTTATAGTCACTCATTCCTTCAGAAGCCTTATTACTCGCTTTAAATGCTTTTATAGTCTCATTATTGACTTTAAGTTGAATATTCTTTCATTTTTGGTTAACAAAGATTGTAATTGAATGTTTGCCTCAGGAAACGTGAAGCGAAAGCCATCTATTGACAAGAAAAGTTCATTTATAGTCACTCATTCCTTTGAAAGCGTTATTATTGATTTTAAATGGATTTATAATCTCATTATTGATTTTAAGTTCAATTTTCTTACAATTTTGTTTAAAACAGAATATAATTGAATGCTTGCCTCGAGAAACATGATTCGAAAGCCATCCACTGACGACAAAAGTTTATTTATAGTCACTCATGCCTTCGGAAGCCTTATTACCAGCTTTAAATAGTTTTATAGTCTCATTGTTGATTTTAAGTTGAATATTCTTACATTTTTGGTTAACAAAGATTGTAATTGAATGTGTGCCTCGGGAAACGTGAAGCGAAAGCCATCTATTGACAAGAAAAGTTCATTTATAGTCACTCATTCCTTTAAAAGCGTTATTATTGGTTTTCAATGGATTTATAATCTCATTATCGATTTGAAGTTCAATTTGCTTAGAATTTTGGTTAAAACAGAATATAATTGAATGTTTGCCTCGAGAAACGTGACGCGAAGCCATCCATTGACAAGGAAAGTTTAGTTATAGTCACTCATGTTTTCGAAAGCCTTATTAATCGCTTTAAATGCTTTTATAGTCTCATTATTGATTTTAAGTTGAATATTCTTTCATTTTTGGTTAACAAGGATTGTAAGTGAATGTTTGCCTCGAGAAACGTGAAGCGAAAGCCATCTATTGTCAAGAAAAGTTCATTTATAGTCACTCATTCCTTTGAAAGCGTTATTATTGGTTTTAAATGGATTTATAATCTCATTATGGATTTTAAGTTCAATTTTCTTATAATTTTGGTTAAAACAGAATATAATTGAATGTTTGCCTCGAGAAACGTGACGCGAAAGCCATCCATTGACAAGGAAAGTTTAGTTATAGTCACTCATGCTTTCGGAAGCCTTATTAATCGCTTTAAATGCTTTTATAGTCTCATTATTGATTTTAAGTTGAATATTCTTACATTTTTGGTTAACAAAGATTGTAATTGAATGTTTGCCTCGAGAAACATGAAGCGAAAGCCATCAATTGACAAGAAAAGTTCATTTATAGTCACTCATTCCTTTGAAAGCATTATTATTGGTTTTAAATGGATTTATAATCTCATTATTGATTTTAAGTTCAATTTTCTTACAATTTTGTTTAAAACAGAATATAATTGAATGATTGCCTCGAGAAACATGACGCGAAAACCATCCATTGACAACAAAAGTTTATTTATAGTCACTCATGCATTCGGAAGCCTTATTACTCGCTTTAAATAGTTTTATAGTCTCATTGTTGATTTTAAGTTGAATATTCTTACATTTTTGGTTAACAAAGATTGTAATTGAAAGTTTGCCACGGGAAACGTGAAGCGAAAGCCATCTATTGACAAGAAAAGTTCATTTATAGTCACTCATTCCTTTGAAAGCGTTATTATTGGTTTTAAATGGATTTATAATCTCATTATGGATTTTAAGTTCAATTTTCTTTTAATTTTGGTTAAAACAGAATATAATTGAATGTTTACCTCGAGAAAGGTGACGCGAAAGCCATCCATTGACAAGAAAAGTTTATTTATAGTCACTCATTCCTTCAGAAGCCTTATTACTCATTTTAAATGCTTTTATAGTCTCATTATTGATTTTAAGTTGAATATTCTTTCATTTTTGGTTAACAAAGATTGTAATTGAATGTTTGCCTCAAGAAACGTGAAGCGAAAGCCATCTATTGACAAGAAAAGTTCGTTTATAGTCACTCATTCCTTTGAAAGCGTTATTATTGATTTTAAATGGATTTATAATCTCATTATTGATTTTAAGTTCAATTTTCTTACAATTTTGTTTAAAACAGAATATAATTGAATGTTTGCCTCGAGAAACATGATTCGAAAGCCATCCACTGACGACAAAAGTTTATTTATAGTCACTCATGCCTTCGGAAGCTTTATTACCAGCTTTAAATAGTTTTATAGTCTCATTGTTGATTTTAAGTTGAATATTCTTACATTTTTGGTTAACAAAGATTGTAATTGAATGTGTGCCTCGGGAAACGTGAAGCGAAAGCCATCTATTGACAAGAAAAGTTCATTTATAGTCACTCATTCCTTTAAAAGCGTTATTGTTGGTTTTAAATGGATTTATAATCTCATTATCGATTTGAAGTTCAATTTGCTTAGAATTTTGGTTAAAACAGAATATAATTGAATGTTTGCCTCGAGAAACGTGACGCGAAAGCCATCCATTGACAAGGAAAGTTTAGTTATAGTCACTCATGTTTTCGAAAGCCTTATTAATCGCTTTAAATGCTTTTATAGTCTCATTATTGATTTTAAGTTGAATATTCTTTCATTTTTGGTTAACAAAGATTGTAAGTGAATGTTTGCCTCGAGAAACGTGAAGCGAAAGCCATCTATTGTCAAGAAAAGTTCATTTATAGTCACTCATTCCTTTGAAAGCTTTATTATTGGTTTTAAATGGATTTATAATCTCATTATGGATTTTAAGTTCAATTTTCTTATAATTTTGGTTAAAACAGAATATAATTGAATGTTTGCCTCGAGAAACGTGATGCGAAAGCCATCCATTGACAAGGAAAGTTTAGTTATAGTCACTCATGCTTTCGGAAGCCTTATTAATCGCTTTAAATGCTTTTATAGTCTCATTATTGATTTTAAGTTGAATATTCTTACATTTTTGGTTAACAAAGATTGTAATTGAATGTTTGCCTCGAGAAACATGAAGCGAAAGCCATCAATTGACAAGAAAAGTTCATTTATAGTCACTCATTCCTTTGAAAGCGTTATTATTGGTTTTAAATGGATTTATAATCTCATTATGGATTTTAAGTTCAATTTTCTTATAATTTTGGTTAAAACAGAATATAATTGAATGTTTACCTCGAGAAACGTGAAGCGAAAGCCATCTATTGGCAAGAAAAGTTCATTTATAGTCACTCATTCCTTTGAAAGCGTTATTATTGGTTTTAAATGGATTTATAATCTCATTATTGATTTTAAGTTCAATTTTCTTACAATTTTGTTTAAAACAGAATATAATTGAATGTTTGCCTCGTGAAACATGACGCGAAAACCATCCATTGACAACAAAAGTTTATTTATAGTAACTCATGCCTTCGGAAGCCTTATTACTCGCTTTAAATAGTTTTATAGTCTCATTGTTGATTTTAAGTTGAATATTCTTACATTTTTGGTTATCAAAGATTGTAATTGAATGTTTGCCTCGGGAAACTTTAAGCGAAAGCCATCTATTGACAAGAAAAGTTCATTTATAGTCACTCATTACTTTGAAAGTGTTATTATTGGTTTTAAATGGATTTATAATCTCATTATTGATTTTAAGTTCAATTTTCTTACAATTTTATTTAAAACAGAATATAATTGAATGTTTGCCTCGAGAAACGTGGCGCGCAAGCCATCCATTGACAACAAAAGTTTATTTATAGTCACTCATGCCTTCGGAAGCTTTATTACTCGCTTTAAATAGTTTTATAGTCTCATTGTTGATTTTAAGTTGAATATTCTTACATTTTTGGTTATCAAAGATTGTAATTGAATGTTTGCCTCGGGAAACTTGAAGCGAAAGCCATCTCTTGACAATAAAAGTTCATTTATAGTCACTCATTCCATTGAAAGCGTTATTATTGGTTTTAAATGGATTTATAATCTCATTATTGATTTTAAGTTCAATTTTCTTATAATTTTGTTTAAAACAGAATATAATTGAATGTTTACCTCGAGAAACGTGACGCGAAAGCCATCCATTGACAACAAAAGTTTATTTATAGTCACTCATGCCTTCGGAAGCCTTATTAACCGCTTTAAATAGTTTTATAGTATCATTATTGATTTTAAGTTGAATATTCTTACATTTTTGGTTAAAACAGATTATAATTGAATTTTAACCTCGGGAAATGTGAAGCGAAAGCCATCTATTCACAAGAAAAGTTCATTTATAGTCACTCATTCCTTTGAAAGCGTTATTATTGGTTTTAAATGGATTTATAATCTCATTATGGATTTTAAGTTCAATTTTCTTATAATTTTGATTAAAACAGAATATAATTGAATGTTTGCCTCGAGAAACGTGACGCGAAAGCCATCCATTGACAAGGAAAGTTTAGTTATAGTCACTCATGCCTTCGGAAGCCTTATTAATCGCTTTAAATGCTTTTATAGTCTCATTATTGATTTTAAGTTGAATATTTTTACATTTTTGGTTAACAAAGATTGTAATTGAATGTTTGCCTCGAGAAACATGAAGCGAAAGCCATCTATTGACAAGAAAAGTTCATTTATAGTCACTTATTCCTTTGAAAGCGTTATTATAGGTTTTAAATGGATTTATAATCTCATTATTGATTTTAAGTTCAATTTTCTTATAATTTTGTTTAAAACAGAATATAATTGAATGTTTACCTCGAGAAACGTGACGCGAAAGCCATCCATTGACAACAAAAGTTTATTTATAGTCACTCATGCCTTCGGAAGCCTTGTTACCCGCTTTAAATAGTTTTATAGTCTCATTATTGATTTTAAGTTGAATATTCTTACATTTTTGGTTAAAACAGATTATAATTGAATGTTAGCCTCGGAAAACATGAAGAGAAAGCCATCTATTGACAAGAAAAGTTCATTTATAGTCACTCATTCCTTTGAAAGCGTTATTAATGGTTTCAAATGGATTTATAATCTCATTATTGATTTGAAGTTCAATTTTCTTGAAATTTTGGTTAAAACAGAATATAATTGAATGTTTGCCACGAGAAACGTGACGCGAAAGCCATCCATTGACAAGGAAAGTTTAGTTATAGTCACTCATGCCTTCGGAAGCCTTATTAATCGCTTTAGATGCTTTTATAGTCTCATTATTGATTTTAAGTTGAATATTCTTACATTTTTGGTTAACAAATATTGTAATTGAATGTTTGCCTCGAGAAACGTGAAGCGAAAGCCATCTATTGACAAGAAAAGTTCATTTATAGTCACTCATTCCTTTGAAAGCGTTATTATTGGTTTTAAATGGATTTATAATCTTATTATTGATTTTAAGTTCAATTTTCTTATAATTTTGTTTAAAATTGAATATAATTGAATGTTACCTCGAGAAACGTGACGCAAAAGCCATCCATTGACAACAAAAGTTTATTTATAGTCACTTATGCCTTCGGAAGCCTTATTACCCGCTTTAAATAGTTGTATAGTCTCATTATTGATTTTAAGTTGAATATTCTTACATTTTCTGTTAAAACAGATTATAATTGAATGTTAGCCTCGGGAAACGTGAAGCAAAAGCAATCTATTGACAAGAAAAGTGCATTTATAGTCACTCATTCCTTTGAAAGCGTTATTATTGGTTTTAAATGGATTTATAATCTGATTATGGATTTTAAGTTCAATTTTCTTATAGTTTTGGTTAAAACAGAATATAATTGAATGTTTACCTCGAGAAACAAGAAGCGAAAACCATTTATTGATAAGAAAAGTTCATTTATAGTCACTCATTCCTTTAAAAGCGTTATTATTGGTTTTAAATGGATTTATAATCTCATTATGGATTTTAAGTTCAATTTTCTTATAATTTTGGTTAAAACAGAATATAATTGAATATTTGCCTCGAGAAACATGATTCGAAAGCCATCCACTGACGACAAAAGTTTATTTATAGTCACTCATGCCTTCGGAAGCCTTATTACCAGCTTTAAATAGTTTTATAGTCTCATTGTTGATTTTAAGTTGAATATTCTTACATTTTTGGTTAACAAAGATTGTAATTGAATGTGTGCCTCGGGAAACGTGAAGCGAAAGCCATCTATTGACAAGAAAAGTTCATTTATAGTCACTCATTCCTTTAAAAGCGTTATTATTGGTTTTAAATGGATTTATAATCTCATTATCGATTTGAAATTCAATTTGCTTAGAATTTTGGTTAAAACAGAATATAATTGAATGTTTGGCTCGAGAAACGTGACGCGAAAGCCATCCATTGACAAGGAAAGTTTAGTTATAGTCACTCATGTTTTCGAAAGCCTTATGAATCGCTTTAAATGCTTTTATAGTCTCATTATTGATTTTAAGTTGAATATTCTTTCATTTTTGGTTAACAAAGATTGTAAGTGAATGTTTGCCTCGAGAAACGTGAAGCGAAAGCCATCTATTGTCAAGAAAAGTTCATTTATAGTCACTCATTCCTTTGAAAGCGTTATTATTGGTTTTAAATGGATTTATAATCTCATTATGGATTTTAAGTTCAATTTTCTTATAATTTTGGTTAAAACAGAATATAATTGAATGTTTGCCTCGAGAAACGTGACGCGAAAGCCATCCATTGACAAGGAAAGTTTAGTTATAGTCACTCATGCTTTCGGAAGCCTTATTAATCGCTTTAAATGCTTTTATAGTCTCATTATTGATTTTAAGTTGAATATTCTTACATTTTTGGTTAACAAAGATTGTAATTGAATATTTGCCTCGAGAAACATGAAGCGAAAGCCATCAATTGACAAGAAAAGTTCATTTATAGTCACTCATTCCTTTGAAAGCGTTATTATTGGTTTTAAATGGATTTATAATCTCATTATTGATTTTAAGTTCAATTTTCTTACAATTTTGTTTAAAACAGAATACAATTGAATGATTGCCTCGAGAAACATGACGCGAAAACCATCCATTGACAACAAAAGTTTATTTATAGTCACTCATGCCTTCGGAAGCCTTATTACTCGCTTTAAATAGTTTTATAGTCTCATTGTTGATTTTAAGTTGAATATTCTTACATTTTTGGTTAACAAACATTGTAATTGAAAGTTTGCCACGGGAAACGTGAAGCGAAAGCCATCTATTGACAAGAAAAGTTCATTTATAGTCACTCATTCCTTTGAAAGCGTTATTATTGGTTTTAAATGGATTTATAATCTCATTATGGATTTTAAGTTCAATTTTCTTATAATTTTGGTTAAAACAGAATATAATTGAATGTTTACCTCGAGAAACGTGAAGCGAAAGCCATCTATTGGCAAGAAAAGTTCATTTATAGTCACTCATTCCTTGGAAAGCGTTATTATTGGTTTTAAATGGATTTATAATCTCATTATTGATTTTAAGTTCAATTTTCTTACAATTTTGTTTAAAACAGAATATAATTGAATGTTTGCCTCGTGAAACATGACGCGAAAACCATCCATTGACAACAAAAGTTTATTTATAGTAACTCATGCCTTCGGAAGCCTTATTACTCGCTTTAAATAGTTTTATAGTCTCATTGTTGATTTTAAGTTGAATATTCTTACATTTTTGGTTATCAAAGATTGTAATTGAATGTTTGCCTCGGGAAACTTGAAGCGAAAGCCATCTATTGATAAGAAAAGTTCATTTATAGTCACTCATTACTTTGAAAGTGTTATTATTGGTTTTAAATGGATTTATAATCTCATTATTGATTTTAAGTTCAATTTTCTTACAATTTTATTTAAAACAGAATATAATTGAATGTTTGCCTCGAGAAACGTGACGCGCAAGCCATCCATTGACAACAAAAGTTTATTTATAGTCACTCATGCCTTCGGAAGCCTTATTACTCGCTTTAAATAGTTTTATAGTCTCATTGTTGATTTTAAGTTGAATATTCTTACATTTTTGGTTATCAAAGATTGTAATTGAATGTTTGCCTCGGGAAACTTGAAGCGAAAGCCATCTATTGACAATAAAAGTTCATTTATAGTCATTCATTCCTTTGAAAGCGTTATTATTGGTTTTAAATGGATTTATAATCTCATTATTGATTTTAAGTTCAATTTTCTTATAATTTTGTTTAAAACAGAATATAATTGAATGTTTACCTCCAGAAACGTGACGCGAAAGCCATCCATTGACAACAAAAGTTTATTTATAGTCACTCATGCCTTCGGAAGTCTTATTACCCGCTTCAAAGAGTTTTATAGTATCATTATTGATTTTAAGTTGAATATTCTTACATTTTTGGTTAAAACAGATTATAATTGAATTTTAACCTCGGGAAATGTGAAGCGAAAGCCATCTATTCACAAGAAAAGTTCATTTATAGTCACTCATTCCTTTGAAAGCGTTATTATTGGTTTTAAATGGATTTATAATCTCATTACGGATTTTAAGTTCAATTTTCTTATAATTTTGGTTAAAACAGAATATAATTGAATGTTTGCCTCGAGAAACGTGACGCGAAAGCCATCCATTGACAAGGAAAGTTTAGTTATAGTCACTCATGCCTTCGGAAGCCTTATTAATCGCTTTAAATGCTTTTATAGTCTCATTATTGATTTTAAGTTAAATATTTTTACATTTTTGGTTAACAAAGATTGTAATTGAATGTTTGCCTCGAGAAACGTGAAGCGAAAGCCATCTATTGACAAGAAAAGTTCATTTATAGTCACTTATTGCTTTGAAAGCGTTATTATAGGTTTTAAATGGATTTATAATCTCATTATTGATTTTAAGTTCAATTTTCTTATAATTTTGTTTAAAACAGAATATAATTGAATGTTTACCTCGAGAAACGTGACGCGAAAGCCATCCATTGACAACAAAAGTTTATTTATAGTCACTCATGCCTTCGGAAGCCTTGTTACCCGCTTTAAATAGTTTTATAGTCTCATTATTGATTTTAAGTTGAATATTCTTACATTTTTGGTTAAAACAGATTATAATTGAATGTTAGCCTCGGGAAACATGAAGAGAAAGCCATCTATTGACAAGAAAAGTTCATTTATAGTCACTCATTCCTT
Source organism: Theobroma cacao (assembly GCF_053813885.1). Lineage (NCBI taxonomy): Eukaryota > Viridiplantae > Streptophyta > Magnoliopsida > Malvales > Malvaceae > Theobroma > Theobroma cacao. Next base: position 28,245,708 of record NC_142647.1, read on the forward strand.
TGAAAGCGTTATTAATGGTTTTAAATGGATTTATAATCTCATTATTGATTTGAAGTTCAATTTTCTTAAAATTTTGGTTAAAACAGAATATAATTGAATGTTTGCCACGAGAAACGTGACGCGAAAGCTATCCACTGACAAGGAAAGTTTAGTTATAGTCACTCATGCCTTCGGAAGCCTTATTAATCGCTTTAGATGCTTTTATAGTCTCATTATTGATTTTGAGTTGAATATTCTTACATTTTTGGTTAACAAATATTGTAATTGAATGTTTGTCTCGAGAAACGTGAAGCGAAAGCAATCTATTGACAAGAAAAGTTTATTTATAGTCACTCATTCCTTTGAAAGCGTTATTATTGGTTTTAAATGGATTTATAATCTTATTATTGATTTTAAGTTCAATTTTCTTATAATTTTGTTTAAAATTGAATATAATTGAATGTTTACCTCGAGAAACGTGACGCGAAAGCCATCCATTGACAACAAAAGTTTATTTATAGTCACTTATGCCTTCGGAAGCCTTATTACCCGCCTTAAATAGTTTTATAATCTCATTATTGATTTTAAGTTGAATATTCTTACATTTTCTGCTAAAACAGATTATAATTGAATGTTAGCCTCGGGAAACGCGAAGCAAAAGCAATCTATTGGCAAGAAAATTGCATTTATAGTCACTCATTCCTTTGAAAGCGTTATTATTGGTTTTAAATGGATTTATAATCTGATTATGGATTTTAAGTTCAATTTTCTTATAATTTTGGTTAAAACAGAATATAATTGAATGTTTACCTCGAGAAACATGAAGCGAAAACCATTTATTGATAAGAAAAGTTCATTTATAGTCACTCATTCCTTTAAAAGCGTTATTATTGGTTTTAAATGGATTTATAATCTCATTATGGATTTTAAGTTCAATTTTCTTATAATTTTGGTTAAAACAGAATATAATTGAATGTTTACCTCGAGAAACGTGAAGCGAAAGCCATCTATTGGCAAGAAAAGTTCATTTATAGTCACTCATTCCTTTGAAAGCGTTATTATTGGTTTTAAATGGATTTAAAATCTCATTATTGATTTTAAGTTCAATTTTCTTACAATTTTATTTAAAACAGAATATAATTGAATGTTTGCCTCGTGAAACATGACGCGAAAACCATCCATTGACAACAAAAGTTTATTTATAGTAACTCATACCTTCGGAAGCCTTATTACTCGCTTTAAATAGTTTTATAGTCTCATTGTTGATTTTAAGTTGAATATTCTTACATTTTTGGTTATCAAAGATTGTAATTGAATGTTTGCCTCGGGAAACTTGAAGCGAAAGCCATCTATTGATAAGAAAAGTTCATTTATAGTCACTCATTACTTTGAAAGTGTTATTATTGGTTTTAAATGGATTTATAATCTCATTATTGATTTTAAGTTCAATTTTCTTACAATTTTATTTAAAACAGAATATAATTGAATGTTTGCCTCGAGAAACGTGACGCGCAAGCCATCCATTGACAACAAAAGCTTATTTATAGTCACTCATTCCTTCGGAAGCCTTATTACTCGCTTTAAATAGTTTTATAGTCTCATTGTTGATTTTAAGTTGAATATTCTTACATTTTTGGTTATCAAAGATTGTAATTGAATGTTTGCCTCGGGAAACTTGAAGCGAAAGGCATCTATTGACAATAAAAGTTCATTTATAGTCATTCATTCCTTTGAAAACGTTATTATTGGTTTTAAATGGATTTATAATCTCATTATTGATTTTAAGTTCAATTTTCTTATAATTTTATTTAAAACAGAATATAATTGAATGTTTGCCTCGAGAAACGTGACGCGCAAGCCATCCATTGACAACAAAAGTTTATTTATAGTCACTCATGCCTTCGGAAGCCTTATTACTCGCTTTAAATAGTTTTATAGTCTCATTGTTGATTTTAAGTTGAATATTCTTACATTTTTGGTTATCAAAGATTGTAATTGAATGTTTGCCTCGGGAAACTTGAAGCGAAAGCCATCTATTGACAATAAAAGTTCATTTATAGTCATTCATTCCTTTGAAAGCGTTATTATTGGTTTTAAATGGATTTATAATCTCATTATTGATTTTAAGTTCAATTTTCTTATAATTTTGTTTAAAACAGAATATAATTGAATGTTTACCTCGAGAAACGTGACGCGAAAGCCATCCATTGACAACAAAAGTTTATTTATAGTCACTCATGCCTTCGGAAGTCTTATTACCCGCTTCAAAGAGTTTTATAGTATCATTATTGATTTTAAGTTGAATATTCTTACATTTTTGGTTAAAACAGATTATAATTGAATTTTAACCTCGGGAAATGTGAAGCGAAAGCCATCTATTCACAAGAAAAGTTCATTTATAGTCACTCATTCCTTTGAAAGCGTTATTATTGGTTTTAAATGGATTTATAATCTCATTACGGATTTTAAGTTCAATTTTCTTATAATTTTGGTTAAAACAGAATATAATTGAATGTTTGCCTCGAGAAACGTGACACGAAAGCCATCCATTGACAAGGAAAGTTTAGTTATAGTCACTCATGCCTTCGGAAGCCTTATTAATCGCTTTAAATGCTTTTATAGTCTCATTATTCATTTTAAGTTGAATATTTTTACATTTTTGGTTAACAAAGATTGTAATTGAATGTTTGCCTCGAGAAACGTGAAGCGAAAGCCATCTATTGACAAGAAAAGTTCATTTATAGTCACTTATTGCTTTGAAAGCGTTATTATAGGTTTTAAATGGATTTATAATCTCATTATTGATTTTAAGTTCAATTTTCTTATAATTTTGTTTAAAACAGAATATAATTGAATGTTTACCTCGAGAAACGTGACGCGAAAGCCATCCATTGACAACAAAAGTTTATTTATAGTCACTCATGCCTTCGGAAGCCTTGTTACCCGCTTTAAATAGTTTTATAGTCTCATTATTGATTTTAAGTTGAATATTCTTACATTTTTGGTTAAAACAGATTATAATTGAATGTTAGCCTCGGGAAACATGAAGAGAAAGCCATCTATTGACAAGAAAAGTTCATTTATAGTCACTCATTCCTTTGAAAGCGTTATTAATGGTTTTAAATGGATTTATAATCTCATTATTGATTTGAAGTTCAATTTTATTAAAATTTTGGTTAAAACAGAATATAATTGAATGTTTGCCACGAGAAACGTGACGCGAAAGCTATCCACTGACAAGGAAAGTTTAGTTATAGTCACTCATGCCTTCGGAAGCCTTATTAATCGCTTTAGATGCTTTTATAGTCTCATTATTGATTTTGAGTTGAATATTCTTACATTTTTGGTTAACAAATATTGTAATTGAATATTTGTCTCGAGAAACGTGAAGCGAAAGCAATCTATTGACAAGAAAAGTTCATTTATAGTCACTCATTCCTTTGAAAGCGTTATTATTGGTTTTAAATGGATTTATAATCTTATTATTGATTTTAAGTTCAATTTTCTTATAATTTTGTTTAAAATTGAATATAATTGAATGTTTACCTCGAGAAACGTGACGCGAAAGCCATCCATTGACAACAAAAGTTTATTTATAGTCACTTATGCCTTCGGAAGCCTTATTACCCGCCTTAAATAGTTTTATAGTCTCATTATTGATTTTAAGTTGAATATTCTTACATTTTCTGCTAAAACAGATTATAATTGAATGTTAGCCTCGGGAAACGCGAAGCAAAAGCAATCTATTGGCAAGAAAATTGCATTTATAGTCACTCATTCCTTTGAAAGCGTTATTATTGGTTTTAAATGGATTTATAATCTGATTATGGATTTTAAGTTCAATTTTCTTATAATTTTGGTTAAAACAGAATATAATTGAATGTTTACCTCGAGAAACATGAAGCGAAAACCATTTATTGATAAGAAAAGTTCATTTATAGTCACTCATTCCTTTAAAAGCGTTATTATTGGTTTTAAATGGATTTATAATCTCATTATGGATTTTAAGTTCAATTTTCTTATAATTTTGGTTAAAACAGAATATAATTGAATGTTTACCTCGAGAAACGTGAAGCGAAAGCCATCTATTGGCAAGAAAAGTTCATTTATAGTCACTCATTCCTTTGAAAGCGTTATTATTGGTTTTAAATGGATTTAAAATCTCATTATTGATTTTAAGTTCAATTTTCTTACAATTTTATTTAAAACAGAATATAATTGAATGTTTGCCTCGTGAAACATGACGCGAAAACCATCCATTGACAACAAAAGTTTATTTATAGTAACTCATACCTTCGGAAGCCTTATTACTCGCTTTAAATAGTTTTATAGTCTCATTGTTGATTTTAAGTTGAATATTCTTACATTTTTGGTTATCAAAGATTGTAATTGAATGTTTGCCTCGGGAAACTTGAATCGAAAGCCATCTATTGACAAGAAAAGTTCATTTATAGTCACTCATTACTTTGAAAGTGTTATTATTGGTTTTAAATGGATTTATAATCTCATTATTGATTTTAAGTTCAATTTTCTTACAATTTTATTTAAAACAGAATATAATTGAATGTTTGCCTCGAGAAACGTGACGCGCAAGCCATCCATTGACAACAAAAGCTTATTTATAGTCACTCATGCCTTCGGAAGCCTTATTACTCGCTTTAAATAGTTTTATAGTCTCATTGTTGATTTTAAGTTGAATATTCTTACATTTTTGGTTATCAAAGATTGTAATTGAATGTTTGCCTAGGGAAACTTGAAGCGAAAGGCATCTATTGACAATAAAAGTTCATTTATAGTCATTCATTCCTTTGAAAGCGTTATTATTGGTTTTAAATGGATTTATAATCTCATTATTGATATTAAGTTCAATTTTCTTATAATTTTGTTTAAAACAGAATATAATTGAATGTTTACCTCGAGAAACGTGACGCGAAAGCCATCCATTGACAACAAAAGTTTCTTTATAGTCACTCATGCCTTCGGAAGTCTTATTACCCGCTTGAAATAGTTTTATAGTATCATTATTGATTTTAAGTTGAATATTCTTACATTTTTTGTTAAAACAGATTATAATTGAATTTTAACCTCGGGAAATGTGAAGCGAAAGCCATCTATTCACAAGAAAAGTTCATTTATAGTCACCCATTCCTTTGAAAGCGTTATTATTGGTTTTAAATGGATTTATAATCTCATTATGGATTTTAAGTTCAATTTTCTTATAATTTTGGTTAAAACAGAATATAATTGAATGTTTGCCTCGAGAAACGTGACGCGAAAGCCATCCATTGACAAGGAAAGTTTAGTTATAGTCACTCATGCCTTCGGAAGCCTTATTAATCGCTTTAAATGCTTTTATAGTCTCATTATTGATTTTAAGTTGAATATTTTTACATTTTTGGTTAACAAAGATTGTAATTGAATGTTTGCCTCGAGAAACGTGAAGCGAAAGCCATCTATTGACAAGAAAAGTTCATTTATAGTCACTTATTCCTTTGAAAGCGTTATTATAGGTTTTAAATGGATTTATAATCTCATTATTGATTTTAAGTTCAATTTTCTTATAATTTTGTTTAAAACAGAATATAATTGAATGTTTACCCCGAGAAACGTGACGCGAAAGCCATCCATTGACAACAAAAGTTTATTTATAGTCACTCATACCTTCGGAAGCCTTGTTACCCGCTTTAAATAGTTTTATAGTCTGATTATTGATTTTAACTTGAATATTCTTACATTTTTGGTTAAAACAGATTATAATTGAATTTTAACCTCGGGAAATGTGAAGCGAAAGCCATCTATTGACAAGAAAAGTTCATTTATAGTCACTCATTCCTTTGAAAGCGTTATTATTGGTTTTAAATGGATTTATAATCTCATTATGGATTTTAAGTTCAATTTTCTTATAATTTTGGTTAAAACAGAATATAATTGAATGTTTGCCTCGAGAAACGTGACGCGAAAGCCATCCATTGACAAGGAAAGTTTAGTTATAGTCACTCATGCCTTCGGAAGCCTTATTAATCGCTTTAAATGCTTTTATAGTCTCATTATTGATTTTAAGTTGAATATTTTTACATTTTTGGTTAACAAAGATTGTAATTGAATGTTTGCCTCGAGAAACGTGAAGCGAAAGCCATCTATTGACAAGAAAAGTTCATTTATAGTCACTTATTGCTTTGAAAGCGTTATTATAGGTTTGAAATGGATTTCTAATCTCATTATTGATTTTAAGTTCAATTTTCTTATAATTTTGTTTAAAACAGAATATAATTGAATGTTTGCCTCGAGAAACGTGACGCGAAAGCCATCCATTGACAACAAAAGTTTATTTATAGTCACTCATGCCTTCGGAAGCCTTGTTACCCGCTTTAAATAGTTTTATAGTCTGATTATTGATTTTAAGTTGAATATTCTTACATTTTTGGTTAAAACAGATTATAATTGAATTTTAACCTCGGGAAATGTGAAGCGAAAGCCATCTATTGACAAGAAAAGTTCATTTATAGTCACTCATTCCTTTGAAAGCGTTATTATTGGTTTTAAATGGATTTATAATCTCATTATGGATTTTAAGTTCAATTTTCTTATAATTTTGGTTAAAACAGAATATAATTGAATGTTTGCCTCGAGAAACGTGACGCGAAAGCCATCCATTGACAAGGAAAGTTTAGTTATAGTCACTCATGCTTTCGGAAGCTTTATTAATCGCTTTAAATGCTTTTATAGTCTCATTATTGATTTTAAGTTGAATATTCTTACATTTTTGGTTAACAAAGATTGTAATTGAATGTTTGCCTCGAGAAACATGAAGCGAAAGCCATCAATTGACAAGAAAAGTTCATTTATAGTCACTCATTCCTTTGAAAGCGTTATTATTGGTTTTAAATGGATTTATAATCTCATTATTGATTTTAAGTTCAATTTTCTTACAATTTTGTTTAAAACAGAATATAATTGAATGATTTCCTTGAGAAACATGACGCGAAAACCATCCATTGACAACAAAAGTTTATTTATAGTCACTCATGCCTTCGGAAGCCTTATTACTCGCTTTAAATAGTTTTATAGTCTCATTGTTGATTTTAAGTTGAATATTCTTACATTTTTGGTTAACAAAGATTGTAATTGAAAGTTTGCCACGGGAAACATGAAGCGAAAGCCATCTATTGACAAGAAAAGTTCATTTATAGTCACTCATTCCTTTGAAAGCGTTATTATTGGTTTTAAATGGATTTATAATCTCATTATGGATTTTAAGTTCAATTTTCTTATAATTTTGGTTAAAACAGAATATAATTGAATGTTTACCTCGAGAAAGGTGACGCGAAAGCCATCCATTGACAAGAAAAGTTTATTTATAGTCACTCATTCCTTCAGAAGCCTTATTACTCGCTTTAAATGCTTTTATAGTCTCATTATTGATTTTAAGTTGAATATTCTTTCATTTTTGGTTAACAAAGATTGTAATTGAATGTTTGCCTCAGGAAACGTGAAGCGAAAGCCATCTATTGACAAGAAAAGTTCATTTATAGTCACTCATTCCTTTGAAAGCGTTATTATTGATTTTAAATGGATTTATAATCTCATTATTGATTTTAAGTTCAATTTTCTTACAATTTTGTTTAAAACAGAATATAATTGAATGTTTGCCTCGAGAAACATGATTCAAAAGCCATCCACTGACGACAAAAGTTTATTTATAGTCACTCATGCCTTCGGAAGCCTTATTACCAGCTTTAAATAGTTTTATAGTCTCATTGTTGATTTTAAGTTGAATATTCTTACATTTTTGGTTAACAAAGATTGTAATTGAATGTGTGCCTCGGGAAACGTAAAGCGAAAGCCATCTATTGACAAGAAAAGTTCATTTATAGTCACTCATTACTTTGAAAGTGTTATTATTGGTTTTAAATGGATTTATAATCTCATTATTGATTTTAAGTTCAATTTTCTTAAAATTTTATTTAAAACAGAATATAATTGAATGTTTGCCTCGTGAAACATGACGCGAAAACCATCCATTGACAACAAAAGTTTATTTATAGTAACTCATACCTTCGGAAGCCTTATTACTCGCTTTAAATAGTTTTATAGTCTCATTGTTGATTTTAAGTTGAATATTCTTACATTTTTGGTTATCAAAGATTGTAATTGAATGTTTGCCTCGGGAAACTTGAAGCGAAAGCCATCTATTGACAAGAAAAGTTCATTTATAGTCACTCATTACTTTGAAAGTGTTATTATTGGTTTTAAATGGATTTATAATCTCATTATTGATTTTAAGTTCAATTTTCTTACAATTTTATTTAAAACAGAATATAATTGAATGTTTGCCTCGAGAAACGTGACGCACAAGCCATCCATTGACAACAAAAGCTTATTTATAGTCGCTCATGCCTTCGGAAGCCTTATTACTCGCTTTAAATAGTTTTATAGTCTCATTGTTGATTTTAAGTTGAATATTCTTACATTTTTGGTTATCAAAGATTGTAATTGAATGTTTGCCTCGGGAAACTTGAAGCGAAAGGCATCTATTGACAATAAAAGTTCATTTATAGTCATTCATTCCTTTGAAAGCGTTATTATTGGTTTTAAATGGATTTATAATCTCATTATTGATTTTAAGTTCAATTTTCTTATAATTTTGTTTAAAACAGAATATAATTGAATGTTTACCTCGAGAAACGTGACGCGAAAGCCATCCTTTGACAACAAAAGTTTCTTTATAGTCACTCATGCCTTCGGAAGTCTTATTACCCGCTTGAAATAGTTTTATAGTATCATTATTGATTTTAAGTTGAATATTCTTACATTTTTGGTTAAAACAGATTATAATTGAATTTTAAACTCGGGAAATGTGAAGCGAAAGCCATCTATTCACAAGAAAAGTTCATTTATAGTCACTCATTCCTTTGAAAGCGTTATTATTGGTTTTAAATGGATTTATAATCTCATTATGGATTTTAAGTTCAATTTTCTTATAATTTTGGTTAAAACAGAATATAATTGAATGTTTGCCTCGAGAAACGTGACGCGAAAGCCATCCATTGACAAGGAAAGTTTAGTTATAGTCACTCATGCCTTCGGAAGCCTTATTAATCGCTTTAAATGCTTTTATAGTCTCATTATTGATTTTAAGTTGAATATTTTTACATTTTTGGTTAACAAAGATTGTAATTGAATGTTTGCCTCGAGAAACGTGAAGCGAAAGCCATCTATTGACAAGAAAAGTTCATTTATAGTCACTTATTGCTTTGAAAGCGTTATTATAGGTTTTAAATGGATTTATAATCTCATTATTGATTTTAAGTTCAATTTTCTTATAATTTTGTTTAAAACAGAATATAATTGAATGTTTACCTCGAGAAACGTGACGCGAAAGCCATCCATTGACAACAAAAGTTTATTTATAGTCACTCATGCCTTCGGAAGCCTTGTTACCCGCTTTAAATAGTTTTATAGTCTGATTATTGATTTTAAGTTGAATATTCTTACATTTTTGGTTAAAACAGATTATAATTGAATTTTAACCTCGGGAAATGTGAAGCGAAAGCCATCTATTGACAAGAAAAGTTCATTTATAGTCACTCATTCCTTTGAAAGCGTTATTATTGGTTTTAAATGGATTTATAATCTTATTATTGATTTTAAGTTCAATTTTCTTATAATTTTGTTTAAAATTGAATATAATTGAATGTTTACCTCGAGAAACGTGACGCGAAAGCCATCCATTGACAACAAAAGTTTATTTATAGTCACTTATGCCTTCGGAAGCCTTATTACCCGCCTTAAATAGTTTTATAGTCTCATTATTGATTTTAAGTTGAATATTCTTACATTTTCTGTTAAAACAGATTATAATTGAATGTTAGCCTCGGGAAACGTGAAGCAAAAGCAATCTATTGACAAGAAAAGTGCATTTATAGTCACTCATTCCTTTGAAAGCGTTATTAATGGTTTTAAATGGATTTATAATCTGATTATGGATTTTAAGTTCAATTTTCTTATAATTTTGGTTAAAACAGAATATAATTGAATGTTTACCTCGAGAAACATGAAGCGAAAACCATTTATTGATAAGAAAAGTTCATTTATAGTCACTCATTCCTTTAAAAGCGTTATTATTGGTTTTAAATGGATTTATAATCTCATTATGGATTTTAAGTTCAATTTTCTTTTAATTTTGGTTAAAACAGAATATAATTGAATGTTTACCTCGAGAAAGGTGATGCGAAAGCCATCCATTGACAAGAAAAGTTTATTTATAGTCACTCATTTCTTCAGAAGCCTTATTACTCGCTTTAAATGCTTTTATAGTCTCATTATTGATTTTAAGTTGAATATTCTTTCCTTTTTGGTTAACAAAGATTGTAATTGAATGTTTGCCTCAGGAAACGTGAAGCGAAAGCTATCTATTGACAAGAAAAGTTCATTTATAGTCACTCATTTCTTTGAAAGCGTTATTATTGATTTTAAATGGATTTATAATCTCATTATCGATTTTAAGTTCAATTTTCTTAAAATTTTGTTTAAAATAGAATATAATTGAATGTTTGCCTCGAGAAACATGATGCGAAAGCCATCAATTGACAACAAAAGTTTATTTATAGTCACTCATGCCTTCGGAAGCCTTATTACCAGCTTTAAATAGTTTTATAGTTTCATTGTTGATTTTAAGTTGAATATTCTTACATTTTTGGTTAACAAAGATTGTAATTGAATGTGTGCCTCGGGAAACGTGAAGCGAAAGCCATCTATTGACAAGAAAAGTTCATTTATAGTCACTCATTCCTTTGAAAGCGTTATTATTGGTTTTAAATGGATTTATAAACTCATTATCGATTTGAAATTCAATTTGCTTAGAATTTTGGTTAAAACAGAATATAATTGAATGTTTGCCTCGAGAAACGTGACGCGAAAGCCATCCATTGACAAGGAAAGTTTAGTTATAGTCACTCATGTTTTCGGAAGCCTTATTAATCGCTTTAAATGCTTTTATAGTCTCATTATTGATTTTAAGTTGAATATTTTTACATTTTTGGTTAACAAAGATTGTAATTGAATGTTTGCCTCGAGAAACGTGAAGCGAGAGCCATCTATTGACAAGAAAAGTTCATTTATAGTCACTTATTCCTTTGAAAGCGTTATTATAGGTTTTAAATGGATTTATAATCTCATTATCGATTTTAAGTTCAATTTTCTTACAATTTTGTTTAAAATAGAATATAATTGAATGTTTGCCTTGAGAAACATGATGCGAAAGCCATCAATTGACAACAAAAGTTTATTTATAGTCACTCATGCCTTCGGAAGCCTTATTACCAGCTTTAAATAGTTTTATAGTCTCATTGTTGATTTTAAGTTGAATATTCTTACATTTTTGGTTAACAAAGATTGTAATTGAATGTGTGCCTCGGGAAACGTGAAGCGAAAGCCATCTATTGACAAGAAAAGTTCATTTATAGTCACTCATTCCTTTGAAAGCGTTATTATTGGTTTTAAATGGATTTATGAACTCATTATCGATTTGAAATTCAATTTGCTTAGAATTTTGGTTAAAACAGAATATAATTGAATGTTTACCTCGAGAAACGTGACGCGAAAGCCATCCATTGACAAGGAAAGTTTAGTTATAGTCACTCATGTTTTCGGAAGCCTTATTAATCGCTTTAAATGCTTTTATAGTCTCATTATTGATTTTAAGTTGAATATTCTTACATTTTTGGGTAACAAAGATTGTAATTGAATGTTTGCCTTGAGAAACATGAAGCGAAAGCCATCAATTGACAAGAAAAGTTCATTTATAGTCACTCATTCCTTTGAAAGCGTTATTATTGGTTTTAAATGGATTTATAATCTCATTATTGATTTTAAGTTCAATTTTCTTAAAATTTTGTTTAAAACAGAATATAATTGAATGTTTACCTCGAGAAACGTGACGTGAAAGCCATCCATTGACAACAAAAGTTTATTTATAGTCACTTATGCCTTCGGAACCCTTATTACCCGCTTTAAATAGTTTTATAGTCTCATTATTGATTTTAAGTTGAATATTCTTACATTTTTTGTTAAAACAGATTATAATTGAATGTTAGCCTCGGGAAACGTGAAGCAAAGCAATCTATTGACAAGAAAAGTGCATTTATAATCACTCATTCCTTTAAAAGCGTTATTATTGGTTTTAAATGGATTTATAATCTCATTATGGATTTTAAGTTCAATTTTCTTCTAATTTTGGTTAAAACAGAATCTAATTGAATGTTTACCTCGAGAAACATGAAGCGAAAACCATTTATTGACAAGAAAAGTTCATTTATAGTCACTCATTCCTTTGAAAGCGTTATTATTGGTTTTAAATGGATTTATAATCTCGTTATAGATTTTAAGTTCAATTTTCTTATAATTTTGGTTAAAACAGAATATAATTGAATGTTTACCTCGAGAAAGGTGACGCGAAAGCCATCCATTGACAAGAAAAGTTTATTTATAGTCACTCATTCCTTCAGAAGACTTATTACTCGCTTTAAATGCTTTTATAGTCTCATTATTGATTTTAAGTTAAATATTTTTTCGTTTTTGGTTAACAAAGATTGTAATTGAATGTTAGCCTCAGGAAACGTGAAGCGAAAGCCATCTATTGACAAGAAAAGTTCATTTATAGTCACTCATCCCTTTGAAAGCGTTATTATTGGTTTTAAATGGATTTATAATCTCATTATCGATTTGAAGTTCAATTTGCTTAGAATTTTGGTTAAAACATAATATAATTGAATGTTTGCCTCGAGAAACGTGACGCGAAAGCCATCCATTGACAAGGAAAGTTTATTTATAGTCACTCATGTTTTCGGAAGCCTTATTAATCGCTTTAAATGCTTTTATAGTCTCATTATTGATTTTAAGTTGAATATTCTTTCGTTTTTGGTTAACAAAGATTGTAATTGAATGTTTGCCTCGAGAAACGTGAAGCGAAAGCCATCTATTGTCAAGAAAAGTTCATTTATAGTCACTCATTCCTTTGAAAGCGTTATTATTTGTTTTAAATGGATTTATAATCTCATTATGGATTTTAAGTTCAATTTTCCTATAATTTGGGTTAAAATAGAATATAATTGAATGTTTGCCTCGAGAAACGTGAAGCGAAAGCAATCTATTGACAAGAAAAGTGCATTTATAGTCACTCATTCCTTTGAAAGCGTTATTATTGGTTTTAAATGGATTTATAATCTCATTATGGATTTTAAGTTCAATTTTCTTATAATTTTGGTTAAAACAGAATCTAATTGAATGTTTACCTCGAGAAACATGAAGCGAAAACCATTTATTGACAAGAAAAGTTAATTATAGTCACTCATTCCTTTGAAAGCGTTATTATTGGTTTTAAATGGATTTATAATCTCGTTATAGATTTTAAGTTCAATTTTCTTATAATTTTGGTTAAAACAGAATATAATTGAATGTTTACCTCGAGAAAGGTGACGCGAAAGCCATCCATTGACAAGAAAAGTTTATTTATAGTCACTCATTTCTTCAGAAGACTTATTACTCGCTTTAAATGCTTTTATAGTCTCATTATTGATTTTAAGTTAAATATTCTTTCGTTTTTGGTTAACAAAGATTGTAATTGAATGTTAGCCTCAGGAAACGTGAAGCGAAAGCCATCTATTGTCAAGAAAAGTTCATTTATAGTCACTCATTCCTTTGAAAGCGTTATTATTGGTTTTAAATGGATTTATAATCTCATTATGGATTTTAAGTTCAATTTTCTTATAATTTTGGTTAAAACAGAATATAATTGAATGTTTGCCTCGAGAAACGTGACGCGAAAGCCATCCATTGACAAGGAAAGTTTAGTTATAGTCACTCATGCTTTCGGAAGCCTTATTAATCGCTTTAAATGCTTTTATAGTCTCATTATTTATTTTAAGTTGAATATTCTTACATTTTTGGTTAACAAAGATTGTAATTGAATGTTTGCCTCGAGAAACATGAAGCGAAAGCCATCAATTGACAAGAAAAGTTCATTTATAGTCACTCATTCCTTTGAAAGCGTTATTATTGGTTTTAAATGGATTTATAATCTCATTATTGATTTTAAGTTCAATTTTCTTACAATTTTGTTTAAAACAGAATATAATTGAATGATTGCCTCGAGAAACATGACGCGAAAACCATCCATTGACAACAAAAGTTTATTTATAGTCACTCATGCCTTCGGAAGCCTTATTACTCGCTTTAAATAGTTTTATAGTCTCATTGTTGATTTTAAGTTGAATATTCTTACATTTTTGGTTAACAAAGATTGTAATTAAAAGTTTGCCACGGGAAACGTGAAGCGAAAGCCATCTATTGACAAGAAAAGTTCATTTATAGTCACTCATTCCTTTGAAAGCGTTATTATTGGTTTTAAATGGATTTATAATCTCATTATTGATTTTAAGTTCAATTTTCTTAAAATTTTGTTTAAAACAGAATATAATTGAATGTTTACCTCGAGAAACGTGACGTGAAAGCCATCCATTGACAACAAAAGTTTATTTATAGTCACTTATGCCTTCGGAACCCTTATTACCCGCTTTAAATAGTTTTATAGTCTCATTATTGATTTTAAGTTGAATATTCTTATATTTTTTGTTAAAACAGATTATAATTGAATGTTAGCCTCGGGAAACGTGAAGCAAAGCAATCTATTGACAAGAAAAGTGCATTTATAATCACTCATTCCTTTAAAAGCGTTATTATTGGTTTTAAATGGATTTATAATCTCATTATGGATTTTAAGTTCAATTTTCTTATAATTTTGGTTAAAACAGAATCTAATTGAATGTTTACCTCGAGAAACATGAAGCGAAAACCATTTATTGACAAGAAAAGTTCATTTATAGTCACTCATTCCTTTGAAAGCGTTATTATTGGTTTTAAATGGATTTATAATCTCGTTATAGATTTTAAGTTCAATTTTCTTATAATTTTGGTTAAAACAGAATATAATTGAACGTTTACCTCGAGAAAGGTGACGCGAAAGCCATCCATTGACAAGAAAAGTTTATTTATAGTCACTCATTCCTTCAGAAGACTTATTACTCGCTTTAAATGCTTTTATAGTCTCATTATTGATTTTAAGTTAAATATTCTTTCGTTTTTGGTTAACAAAGATTGTAATTGAATGTTAGCCTCAGGAAACGTGAAGCGAAAGCCATCTATTGACAAGAAAAGTTCATTTATAGTCACTCATCCCTTTGAAAGCGTTATTATTGGTTTTAAATGGATTTATAATCTCATTATCGATTTGAAGTTCAATTTGCTTAGAATTTTGGTTAAAACATAATATAATTGAATGTTTGCCTCGAGAAACGTGACGCGAAAGCCATCCATTGACAAGGAAAGTTTATTTATAGTCACTCATGTTTTCGGAAGCCTTATTAATCGCTTTAAATGCTTTTATAGTCTCATTATTGATTTTAAGTTGAATATTCTTTCGTTTTTGGTTAACAAAGATTGTAATTGAATGTTTACCTCGAGAAACGTGAAGCGAAAGCCATCTATTGTCAAGAAAAGTTCATTTATAGTCACTCATTCCTTTGAAAGCGTTATTATTTGTTTTAAATGGATTTATAATCTCATTATGGATTTTAAGTTCAATTTTCCTATAATTTGGGTTAAAATAGAATATAATTGAATGTTTGCCTCGAGAAACGTGAAGCGAAAGCAATCTATTGACAAGAAAAGTGCATTTATAGTCACTCATTCCTTTGAAAGCGTTATTATTGGTTTTAAATGGATTTATAATCTCATTATGGATTTTAAGTTCAATTTTCTTATAATTTTGGTTAAAACAGAATCTAATTGAATGTTTACCTCGAGAAACATGAAGCGAAAACCATTTATTGACAAGAAAAGTTAATTATAGTCACTCATTCCTTTGAAAGCGTTATTATTGGTTTTAAATGGATTTATAATCTCGTTATAGATTTTAAGTTCAATTTTCTTATAATTTTGGTTAAAACAGAATATAATTGAATGTTTACCTCGAGAAAGGTGACGCGAAAGCCATCCATTGACAAGAAAAGTTTATTTATAGTCACTCATTCCTTCAGAAGACTTATTACTCGCTTTAAATGCTTTTATAGTCTCATTATTGATTTTAAGTTAAATATTCTTTCGTTTTTGGTTAACAAAGATTGTAATTGAATGTTAGCCTCAGGAAACGTGAAGCGAAAGCCATCTATTGTCAAGAAAAGTTCATTTATAGTCACTCATTCCTTTGAAAGCGTTATTATTGGTTTTAAATGGATTTATAATCTCATTATGGATTTTAAGTTCAATTTTCTTATAATTTTGGTTAAAACAGAATATAATTGAATGTTTGCCTCGAGAAACGTGACGCGAAAGCCATCCATTGACAAGGAAAGTTTAGTTATAGTCACTCATGCTTTCGGAAGCCTTATTAATCGCTTTAAATGCTTTTATAGTCTCATTATTTATTTTAAGTTGAATATTCTTACATTTTTGGTTAACAAAGATTGTAATTGAATGTTTGCCTTGAGAAACATGAAGCGAAAGCCATCAATTGACAAGAAAAGTTCATTTATAGTCACTCATTCCTTTGAAAGCGTTATTATTGGTTTTAAATGGATTTATAATCTCACTATTGATTTTAAGTTCAATTTTCTTACAATTTTGTTTAAAACAGAATATAATTGAATGATTGCCTCGAGAAACATGACGCGAAAACCATCCATTGACAACAAAAGTTTATTTATAGTCACTCATGCCTTCGGAAGCCTTATTACTCGCTTTAAATAGTTTTATAGTCTCATTGTTGATTTTAAGTTGAATATTCTTACATTTTTGGTTAACAAAGATTGTAATTAAAAGTTTGCCACGGGAAACGTGAAGCGAAAGCCATCTATTGACAAGAAAAGTTCATTTATAGTCACTCATTCCTTTGAAAGCGTTATTATTGGTTTTAAATGGATTTATAATCTCATTATGGGTTTTAAGTTCAATTTTCTTATAATTTTGGTTAAAACAGAATATAATTGAATGTTTACCTCGAGAAACGTGACGCGAAAGCCATCCATTGACAACAAAAGTTTATTTATAGTCACTCATGCCTTCGGAAGCCTTGTTACCCGCTTTAAATAGTTTTATAGTCTGATTATTGATTTTAAGTTGAATATTCTTACATTTTTGGTTAAAACAGATTATAATTGAATTTTAACCTCGGGAAATGTGAAGCGAAAGCCATCTATTGACAAGAAAAGTTCATTTATAGTCACTCATTCCTTTGAAAGCGTTATTATTGGTTTTAAATGGATTTATAATCTTATTATTGATTTTAAGTTCAATTTTCTTATAATTTTGTTTAAAATTGAATATAATTGAATGTTTACCTCGAGAAACGTGACGCGAAAGCCATCCATTGACAACAAAAGTTTATTTATAGTCACTTATGCCTTCGGAAGCCTTATTACCCGCCTTAAATAGTTTTATAGTCTCATTATTGATTTTAAGTTGAATATTCTTACATTTTCTGTTAAAACAGATTATAATTGAATGTTAGCCTCGGGAAACGTGAAGCAAAAGCAATCTATTGACAAGAAAAGTGCATTTATAGTCACTCATTCCTTTGAAAGCGTTATTAATGGTTTTAAATGGATTTATAATCTGATTATGGATTTTAAGTTCAATTTTCTTATAATTTTGGTTAAAACAGAATATAATTGAATGTTTACCTCGAGAAACATGAAGCGAAAACCATTTATTGATAAGAAAAGTTCATTTATAGTCACTCATTCCTTTAAAAGCGTTATTATTGGTTTTAAATGGATTTATAATCTCATTATGGATTTTAAGTTCAATTTTCTTTTAATTTTGGTTAAAACAGAATATAATTGAATGTTTACCTCGAGAAAGGTGATGCGAAAGCCATCCATTGACAAGAAAAGTTTATTTATAGTCACTCATTTCTTCAGAAGCCTTATTACTCGCTTTAAATGCTTTTATAGTCTCATTATTGATTTTAAGTTGAATATTCTTTCCTTTTTGGTTAACAAAGATTGTAATTGAATGTTTGCCTCAGGAAACGTGAAGCGAAAGCTATCTATTGACAAGAAAAGTTCATTTATAGTCACTCATTTCTTTGAAAGCGTTATTATTGATTTTAAATGGATTTATAATCTCATTATCGATTTTAAGTTCAATTTTCTTAAAATTTTGTTTAAAATAGAATATAATTGAATGTTTGCCTCGAGAAACATGATGCGAAAGCCATCAATTGACAACAAAAGTTTATTTATAGTCACTCATGCCTTCGGAAGCCTTATTACCAGCTTTAAATAGTTTTATAGTTTCATTGTTGATTTTAAGTTGAATATTCTTACATTTTTGGTTAACAAAGATTGTAATTGAATGTGTGCCTCGGGAAACGTGAAGCGAAAGCCATCTATTGACAAGAAAAGTTCATTTATAGTCACTCATTCCTTTGAAAGCGTTATTATTGGTTTTAAATGGATTTATAAACTCATTATCGATTTGAAATTCAATTTGCTTAGAATTTTGGTTAAAACAGAATATAATTGAATGTTTGCCTCGAGAAACGTGACGCGAAAGCCATCCATTGACAAGGAAAGTTTAGTTATAGTCACTCATGTTTTCGGAAGCCTTATTAATCGCTTTAAATGCTTTTATAGTCTCATTATTGATTTTAAGTTGAATATTTTTACATTTTTGGTTAACAAAGATTGTAATTGAATGTTTGCCTCGAGAAACGTGAAGCGAGAGCCATCTATTGACAAGAAAAGTTCATTTATAGTCACTTATTCCTTTGAAAGCGTTATTATAGGTTTTAAATGGATTTATAATCTCATTATCGATTTTAAGTTCAATTTTCTTACAATTTTGTTTAAAATAGAATATAATTGAATGTTTGCCTTGAGAAACATGATGCGAAAGCCATCAATTGACAACAAAAGTTTATTTATAGTCACTCATGCCTTCGGAAGCCTTATTACCAGCTTTAAATAGTTTTATAGTCTCATTGTTGATTTTAAGTTGAATATTCTTACATTTTTGGTTAACAAAGATTGTAATTGAATGTGTGCCTCGGGAAACGTGAAGCGAAAGCCATCTATTGACAAGAAAAGTTCATTTATAGTCACTCATTCCTTTGAAAGCGTTATTATTGGTTTTAAATGGATTTATGAACTCATTATCGATTTGAAATTCAATTTGCTTAGAATTTTGGTTAAAACAGAATATAATTGAATGTTTACCTCGAGAAACGTGACGCGAAAGCCATCCATTGACAAGGAAAGTTTAGTTATAGTCACTCATGTTTTCGGAAGCCTTATTAATCGCTTTAAATGCTTTTATAGTCTCATTATTGATTTTAAGTTGAATATTCTTACATTTTTGGGTAACAAAGATTGTAATTGAATGTTTGCCTTGAGAAACATGAAGCGAAAGCCATCAATTGACAAGAAAAGTTCATTTATAGTCACTCATTCCTTTGAAAGCGTTATTATTGGTTTTAAATGGATTTATAATCTCATTATTGATTTTAAGTTCAATTTTCTTAAAATTTTGTTTAAAACAGAATATAATTGAATGTTTACCTCGAGAAACGTGACGTGAAAGCCATCCATTGACAACAAAAGTTTATTTATAGTCACTTATGCCTTCGGAACCCTTATTACCCGCTTTAAATAGTTTTATAGTCTCATTATTGATTTTAAGTTGAATATTCTTACATTTTTTGTTAAAACAGATTATAATTGAATGTTAGCCTCGGGAAACGTGAAGCAAAGCAATCTATTGACAAGAAAAGTGCATTTATAATCACTCATTCCTTTAAAAGCGTTATTATTGGTTTTAAATGGATTTATAATCTCATTATGGATTTTAAGTTCAATTTTCTTCTAATTTTGGTTAAAACAGAATCTAATTGAATGTTTACCTCGAGAAACATGAAGCGAAAACCATTTATTGACAAGAAAAGTTCATTTATAGTCACTCATTCCTTTGAAAGCGTTATTATTGGTTTTAAATGGATTTATAATCTCGTTATAGATTTTAAGTTCAATTTTCTTATAATTTTGGTTAAAACAGAATATAATTGAATGTTTACCTCGAGAAAGGTGACGCGAAAGCCATCCATTGACAAGAAAAGTTTATTTATAGTCACTCATTCCTTCAGAAGACTTATTACTCGCTTTAAATGCTTTTATAGTCTCATTATTGATTTTAAGTTAAATATTCTTTCGTTTTTGGTTAACAAAGATTGTAATTGAATGTTAGCCTCAGGAAACGTGAAGCGAAAGCCATCTATTGACAAGAAAAGTTCATTTATAGTCACTCATCCCTTTGAAAGCGTTATTATTGGTTTTAAATGGATTTATAATCTCATTATCGATTTGAAGTTCAATTTGCTTAGAATTTTGGTTAAAACATAATATAATTGAATGTTTGCCTCGAGAAACGTGACGCGAAAGCCATCCATTGACAAGGAAAGTTTATTTATAGTCACTCATGTTTTCGGAAGCCTTATTAATCGCTTTAAATGCTTTTATAGTCTCATTATTGATTTTAAGTTGAATATTCTTTCCTTTTTGGTTAACAAAGATTGTAATTGAATGTTTGCCTCGAGAAACGTGAAGTGAAAGCCATCTATTGTCAAGAAAAGTTCATTTATAGTCACTCATTCCTTTGAAAGCGTTATTATTTGTTTTAAATGGATTTATAATCTCATTATGGATTTTAAGTTCAATTTTCCTATAATTTGGGTTAAAATAGAATATAATTGAATGTTTGCCTCGAGAAACGTGAAGCGAAAGCAATCTATTGACAAGAAAAGTGCATTTATAGTCACTCATTCCTTTGAAAGCGTTATTATTGGTTTTAAATGGATTTATAATCTCATTATGGATTTTAAGTTCAATTTTCTTATAATTTTGGTTAAAACAGAATCTAATTGAATGTTTACCTCGAGAAACATGAAGCGAAAACCATTTATTGACAAGAAAAGTTAATTATAGTCACTCATTCCTTTGAAAGCGTTATTATTGGTTTTAAATGGATTTATAATCTCGTTATAGATTTTAAGTTCAATTTTCTTATAATTTTGGTTAAAACAGAATATAATTGAATGTTTACCTCGAGAAAAGTGACGCGAAAGCCATCCATTGACAAGAAAAGTTTATTTATAGTCACTCATTCCTTCAGAAGACTTATTACTCGCTTTAAATGCTTTTATAGTCTCATTATTGATTTTAAGTTAAATATTCTTTCGTTTTTGGTTAACAAAGATTGTAATTGAATGTTAGCCTCAGGAAACGTGAAGCGAAAGCCATCTATTGTCAAGAAAAGTTCATTTATAGTCACTCATTCCTTTGAAAGCGTTATTATTGGTTTTAAATGGATTTATAATCTCATTATGGATTTTAAGTTCAATTTTCTTATAATTTTGGTTAAAACAGAATATAATTGAATGTTTGCCTCGAGAAACGTGACGCGAAAGCCATCCATTGACAAGGAAAGTTTAGTTATAGTCACTCATGCTTTCGGAAGCCTTATTAATCGCTTTAAATGCTTTTATAGTCTCATTATTTATTTTAAGTTGAATATTCTTACATTTTTGGTTAACAAAGATTGTAATTGAATGTTTGCCTCGAGAAACATGAAGCGAAAGCCATCAATTGACAAGAAAAGTTCATTTATAGTCACTCATTCCTTTGAAAGCGTTATTATTGGTTTTAAATGGATTTATAATCTCATTATTGATTTTAAGTTCAATTTTCTTACAATTTTGTTTAAAACAGAATATAATTGAATGATTGCCTCGAGAAACATGACGCGAAAACCATCCATTGACAACAAAAGTTTATTTATAGTCACTCATGCCTTCGGAAGCCTTATTACTCGCTTTAAATAGTTTTATAGTCTCATTGTTGATTTTAAGTTGAATATTCTTACATTTTTGGTTAACAAAGATTGTAATTAAAAGTTTGCCACGGGAAACGTGAAGCGAAAGCCATCTATTGACAAGAAAAGTTCATTTATAGTCACTCATTCCTTTGAAAGCGTTATTATTGGTTTTAAATGGATTTATAATCTCATTATTGATTTTAAGTTCAATTTTCTTAAAATTTTGTTTAAAACAGAATATAATTGAATGTTTACCTCGAGAAACGTGACGTGAAAGCCATCCATTGACAACAAAAGTTTATTTATAGTCACTTATGCCTTCGGAACCCTTATTACCCGCTTTAAATAGTTTTATAGTCTCATTATTGATTTTAAGTTGAATATTCTTATATTTTTTGTTAAAACAGATTATAATTGAATGTTAGCCTCGGGAAACGTGAAGCAAAGCAATCTATTGACAAGAAAAGTGCATTTATAATCACTCATTCCTTTAAAAGCGTTATTATTGGTTTTAAATGGATTTATAATCTCATTATGGATTTTAAGTTCAATTTTCTTATAATTTTGGTTAAAACAGAATCTAATTGAATGTTTACCTCGAGAAACATGAAGCGAAAACCATTTATTGACAAGAAAAGTTCATTTATAGTCACTCATTCCTTTGAAAGCGTTATTATTGGTTTTAAATGGATTTATAATCTCGTTATAGATTTTAAGTTCAATTTTCTTATAATTTTGGTTAAAACAGAATATAATTGAATGTTTACCTCGAGAAAGGTGACGCGAAAGCCATCCATTGACAAGAAAAGTTTATTTATAGTCACTCATTCCTTCAGAAGACTTATTACTCGCTTTAAATGCTTTTATAGTCTCATTATTGATTTTAAGTTAAATATTCTTTCGTTTTTGGTTAACAAAGATTGTAATTGAATGTTAGCCTCAGGAAACGTGAAGCGAAAGCCATCTATTGACAAGAAAAGTTCATTTATAGTCACTCATCCCTTTGAAAGCGTTATTATTGGTTTTAAATGGATTTATAATCTCATTATCGATTTGAAGTTCAATTTGCTTAGAATTTTGGTTAAAACATAATATAATTGAATGTTTGCCTCGAGAAACGTGACGCGAAAGCCATCCATTGACAAGGAAAGTTTATTTATAGTCACTCATGTTTTCGGAAGCCTTATTAATCGCTTTAAATGCTTTTATAGTCTCATTATTGATTTTAAGTTGAATATTCTTTCGTTTTTGGTTAACAAAGATTGTAATTGAATGTTTGCCTCGAGAAACGTGAAGCGAAAGCCATCTATTGTCAAGAAAAGTTCATTTATAGTCACTCATTCCTTTGAAAGCGTTATTATTTGTTTTAAATGGATTTATAATCTCATTATGGATTTTAAGTTCAATTTTCCTATAATTTGGGTTAAAATAGAATATAATTGAATGTTTGCCTCGAGAAACGTGAAGCGAAAGCAATCTATTAACAAGAAAAGTGCATTTATAGTCACTCATTCCTTTGAAAGCGTTATTATTGGTTTTAAATGGATTTATAATCTCATTATGGATTTTAAGTTCAATTTTCTTCTAATTTTGGTTAAAACAGAATCTAATTGAATGTTTACCTCGAGAAACATGAAGCGAAAACCATTTATTGACAAGAAAAGTTAATTATAGTCACTCATTCCTTTGAAAGCGTTATTATTGGTTTTAAATGGATTTATAATCTCGTTATAGATTTTAAGTTCAATTTTCTTATAATTTTGGTTAAAACAGAATATAATTGAATGTTTACCTCGAGAAAGGTGACGCGAAAGCCATCCATTGACAAGAAAAGTTTATTTATAGTCACTCATTCCTTCAGAAGACTTATTACTCGCTTTAAATGCTTTTATAGTCTCATTATTGATTTTAAGTTAAATATTCTTTCGTTTTTGGTTAACAAAGATTGTAATTGAATGTTAGCCTCAGGAAACGTGAAGCGAAAGCCATCTATTGTCAAGAAAAGTTCATTTATAGTCACTCATTCCTTTGAAAGCGTTATTATTGGTTTTAAATGGATTTATAATCTCATTATGGATTTTAAGTTCAATTTTCTTATAATTTTGGTTAAAACAGAATATAATTGAATGTTTGCCTCGAGAAACGTGACGCGAAAGCCATCCATTGACAAGGAAAGTTTAGTTATAGTCACTCATGCTTTCGGAAGCCTTATTAATCGCTTTAAATGCTTTTATAGTCTCATTATTTATTTTAAGTTGAATATTCTTACATTTTTGGTTAACAAAGATTGTAATTGAATGTTTGCCTTGAGAAACATGAAGCGAAAGCCATCAATTGACAAGAAAAGTTCATTTATAGTCACTCATTCCTTTGAAAGCGTTATTATTGGTTTTAAATGGATTTATAATCTCATTATTGATTTTAAGTTCAATTTTCTTACAATTTTGTTTAAAACAGAATATAATTGAATGATTGCCTCGAGAAACATGACGCGAAAACCATCCATTGACAACAAAAGTTTATTTATAGTCACTCATGCCTTCGGAAGCCTTATTACTCGCTTTAAATAGTTTTATAGTCTCATTGTTGATTTTAAGTTGAATATTCTTACATTTTTGGTTAACAAAGATTGTAATTAAAAGTTTGCCACGGGAAACGTGAAGCGAAAGCCATCTATTGACAAGAAAAGTTCATTTATAGTCACTCATTCCTTTGAAAGCGTTATTATTGGTTTTAAATGGATTTATAATCTCATTATGGGTTTTAAGTTCAATTTTCTTATAATTTTGGTTAAAACAGAAGATAATTGAATGTTTACCTCGAGAAACGTGAAGCGAAAGCCATCTATTGGCAAGAAAAGTTCATTTATAGTCACTCATTCCTTTGAAAGCGTTATTATTGGTTTTAAATGGATTTATAATCTCATTATTGATTTTAAGTTCAATTTTCTTACAATTTTGTTTAAAACAGAATATAATTGAATGTTTGCCTCGTGAAACATGACGCGAAAACCATCCATTGACAACAAAAGTTTATTTATAGTAACTCATGCCTTCGAAAGCCTTATTACTGGCTTTAAATAGTTTTATAGTCTCATTGTTGATTTTAAGTTGAATATTCTTACATTTTTGGTTATCAAAGATTGTAATTGAATGTTTGCCTCGGGAAACTTGAAGCGAAAGCCATCTATTGACAAGAAAAATTCATTTATAGTCACTCATTCCTTTGAAAGCGTTATTATTGGTTTTAAATGGATTTATAATCTCATTATTGATTTTAAGTTCAATTTTCTTACAATTTTGGTTAAAACAGAATATAATTGAATGTTTGCCTCGAGAAACGTGACGCGCAAGCCATCTACTGACAACAAAAGTTTATTTATAGTCACTCATGCCTTCGGAAGCCTTATTAGTCGCTTTAAATAGTTTTATAGTCTCATTGTTGATTTTAAGTTGAATATTCTTACATTTTTGGTTAACAAAGATTGTAATTGAATGTTTGCCACGGGAAACGTGAAGCGAAAGCCATCTATTGTCAAGAAAAGTTCATTTATAGTCACTCATTCCTTTGAAAGGGTTGTTATTGGTTTTAAATGGATTTATAATCTCATTATGGATTTTAAGATCAATTTTCTTATAATTTTGGTTAAAACAGAATATAATTGAATGTTTACCTCGAGAAACGCGATGCGAAAGCCATCTATTGGCAACAAAAGTTCATTTATAGTCACTCATTCCTTTGAAAGCGTTATTATTGGTTTTAAGTGGATTTATAATCTCATTATTGATTTTAAGTTCAATTTCCTTACAATTTTGTTTAAAACAGAATATAATTGAATGTTTGCCTCGTGAAACATGATGCGAAAACCATCCATTGACAACAAAAGTTTATTTATAATAACTCGTGCCTTCGGAAGCCTTATTACTCGCTTTAAATAGTTTTATAGTCTCATTGTTGATTTTAAGTTGAATATTCTTACATTTTTGGTTATCAAAGATTGTAATTGAATGTTTGCCTCGGGAAACTTGAAGCGAAAGCCATCTATTGACAAGAAAAGTTCATTTATAGTCACTCATTCCTTTGAAAGCATTATTATTGATTTTAAATGGATTTATAATCTCATTATTGATTTTAGGTTCAATTTTCTTACAATTTTGTTTAAAATAGAATATAATTAAATGTTTGCCTCGAGAAACGTGACGCGCAGGCCATCCATTGACAACAAAAGTTTATTTATAGTCACTCATGCCTTCGGAAGTCTTTTTACTCGCTTTAAATAGTTTTATAGTCTCATTGTTGATTTTAAGTTTAATATTCTTACATTTTTCGTTAACAAAGATTCTAATTGAATGTTTCCCTCGGGAAACGTGAAGCGAAAGCCATTTATTGTCAAGAAAAATTCATTTATAGTCACTCATTCCTTTGAAAGCGTTATTATTTGTTTTAAATGGATTTATAATCTCATTATGGATTTTAAGTTCAATTTTCTTATAATTTTGGTTAAAACAGAATATAATTGAATGTTTGCCTCGAGAAACGTGACGCGAACGCCATCCATTGACAAGGAAAGTTTATTTATAGTCACTCATGCCTTCGGAAGCCTTATTACTCGCTTTAACTAGTTTTGTAGTCTCATTATTGATTTTAAGTTGAATATTCTTACATTTTTGGTTAACAAAGATTGTAATTGAATGTTTGCCTCGGGAAACTTGAAGCGAAAGCCATCTATTGACAAGAAAAGTTCATTTATAGTCACTCATTCCTTTGAAAGCATTATTATTGGTTTTAAATGGATTTATAATCTCATTATTGATTTTCAGTTCAATTTTCTTACAATTTTGTTTAAAACATAATATAATTGAATGTTTGCCTCGAGAAACGTGACGCGCAAGCCATCCATTGAGAACAAAAGTTTATTTATAGTCACTCATGCCTTCGGAAACTTTATTACTCGCTTTAAATAGTTTTATAGTCTCATTGTTGATTTTAAGTTGAATATTCTTACATTTTTGGTTAACAAAGATTGTAATTGAATGTTTACCTCGGGAAACGTGAAGCGAAAGCCATCTATTGTCAAGAAAAGTTCCTTTATAGTCACTCATTCCTTTCAAAGCGTTATTATTTGTTTTAAATGGATTTATAATCTCATTATGGATTTTAAGTTCAATTTTCTTATAATTTTGGTTAAAACAGAATATAATTGAATGTTTGCCTCGAGAAACGTGACGCGAACGCCATCCATTGACGAGTCAAGTTTATTTATAGTCACTCATGCCTTCGGAAGCCTTATTAATCGCTTTAAATGCTTTTATAGTCTCATTATTGATTTTAAGTTGAATATTCTTACATTTTTGGTTAACAAAGATTGTAATTGAATGTTTGCCTCGAGAAACATGAAGCGAAAGCCATCAATTGACCAGAAAAGTTCATTTATAGTCACTCATTCCTTTGAAAGCGTTATTATTGTTTTTAAATGGATTTTAATCTCATTATTGATTTTAAGTTCAATTTTCTTATAATTTTTTTTAAAACAGAATATAGTTGAATGTTTGCCTTGAGAAACGTGACGCGAAAGCCATCCATTGACAACAAAAGTTTATTTATAGTCACTCATGCCTTCGGAAGCCTTATTACTCGCTTTAAATAGTTTTATAGTCTCATTGTTGAATTTAAGTTAAATATTCTTACATTTTTTGTTAACAAAGATTGTAATTGAATGTTTGCCTCGGGAAACGTGAAGCGAAAGCCATCTATTGTCAAGAAAAGTTCATTTATAGTCACTCATTCCTTTGAAAGCGTTATTATTTGTTTTAAATGGATTTATAATCTCATTATGGATTTTAAGTTCAATTTTCTTATAATTTTGGTTAAAACAGAATATAATTGAATGTTTGCCTCGAGAAACGTGACGCGAAAGCCATCCATTGACAACAAAAGTTTATTTATAGTCACTCATGCTTTCGGAAGCCTTATTTCCCGCTTTAAATAGTTTTATAGTCTCATTATTGATTTTAAGTTGAATATTCTTACATTTTTGTTTAAAATAGATTATAATTGAATGTTAGCCTCGGGTAACGTGAAGCGAAAGCCATCTATTGACAAGAAAAGTGCATTTATAGTCACTCATTCCTTCGGAAGCCTTATTAATCCCTTTAAATGCTTTTATAGTCTCATTATTGATTTTAAGTTAAGTATTCTTTCATTTTTTGTTAACAAAGATTGTAATTGAATGTTTACCTCGGGAAACGTGAAGCGAAAGCCATCTATTGGCAAGAAAAGTTCATTTATAGTCACTCATTCTTTTGAAAGCGTTATTATTGGTTTTAAATGGATTTATAAACTCATTATTGATTTGAAGTTCAATTTTCTTACAATTTTGGTTAAAACAGAATATAATTGAATGTTTGCCTTGAGAAACGTGACGCGATAGCCATCCATTGACAAGGAAAGTTTAGTTATAGTCACTCATGCCTTCGGAAGCCTTATTAATCGCTTTAAATGCTTTTATAGTCTCATTGTTGATTTTAAGTTGAATATTCTTACATTTTTGGTTATCAAAGATTGTAATTGAATATTTACCTCGGGAATCGTGAAGCGAAGGCCATCTATTGACAATAAAAGTTCATTTATAGTCACTCATTCCTTTGAAAGCATTATTATTGGTTTTAAATGGATTTATAATCTCATTATTGATTTTAAGTTCAATTTTCTTATAATTTTGTTTAAAACAGAATATAATTGAATGTTTACCTCGAGAAACGTGACGCGAGAGCCATCCATTGACAACAAAAGTTTATTTATAGTCACTCATACCTTCGAGAAACGTGAAGCGAAAGCCATCTATTGACAAGAAAAGTTGATTTATAGTCACTCATTCCTTTGAAAGCGTTATTAATGGTTTTAAATGGATTTATAATCTCATTATTGATTTGAAGTTCAATTTTCTTAAAATTTTGGTTAAAACAGAATATAATTGAATGTTTGCCTCGAGAAACGTGACGCGAAAGCCATCCATTGACAAGGAAAGTTTAGTTATAGTCACTCATGCCTTCGGAAGCCTTATTAATCGCTTTAAATGCTTTTATAGTCTCATTATTGATTTTAAGTTGAATATTGTTACATTTTTGGTTAACAAAGATTGTAATTGAATGTTTGCCTCGAGAAACGTGAAGCGAAAGCCATCTATTGTCAAGAAAAGTTCATTTATAGTCACTCATTCGTTTGAAAGCGTTATTATTTGTTTTAAATGGATTTATAATCTCATTATGGATTTTAAGTTCAATTTTCTTATAATTTTGGTTAAAACAGAATATAATTGAATGTTTGCCTCGAGAAACGTGACGCGAAAGCCATCCATTGACAAGGAAAGTATAGTTATAGTCACTCATGCCTTCGGAAGCCTTATTAATCGCTTTAAATGCTTTTATAGTCTCATTATTGATTTTAAGTTGAATATTCTTACATTTTTGGGTAACAAAGATTGTAATTGAATGTTTGCCTCAAGAAACATGAAGCGAAAGCCATCAATTGACAAGAAAAGTTCATTTATAGTCACTCATTCCTTTGAAAGCGTTATTATTGGTTTTAAATGGATTTATAATCTCATTATTGATTTTAAGTTCAATTTTCTTAAAATTTTGTTTAAAACAGAATATAATTGAATGATTGCCTCGAGAAACATGACGCGAAAACCATCCATTGACAACAAAAGTTTATTTATAGTCACTCATGCCTTCGGAAGCCTTATTACTCGCTTTAAAAAGTTTTACAGTCTCATTGTTGATTTTAAGTTGAATATTGTTACATTTTTGGTTAACAAAGATTGTAATTGAAAGTTTACCTCGGGAAACATGAAGCGAAAGCCATCTATTGACAAGAAAAGTTCATTTATAGTCACTCATTCCTTTGAAAGCGTTATTATTGGTTTTAAATGGATTTATAATCTCATTATTGATTTTAAGTTCAATTTTCTTACAATTTTGTTTAAAACAGAATATAATTGAATGTTTACCTCGAGAAACGTGACGCGAAAGCCATCCATTGACAACAAAAGTTTATTTATAGTCACTCATGCCCTCGGAAGCCTTATTACCCGCTTTAAATAGTTTTATAGTCTCATTATTGATTTTAAGTTGAATATTCTTAGATTTTTGTTTCAAACAGATTATAATTGAATGTTAGCCTTGGGAAACGTGAAGCGAAAGCCATCTATTGACAAGAAAAGCGCATTTATAGTCACTCATTCCTTCGGAATCCTTATTAATCCCTTTAAATGCTTTTATAGTCTCATTATTGATTTTAAGTTAAATATTCTTTCATTTTTGGTTGACAAAGATTGTAATTGAATGTTTACCTCGGGAAACGTGAAGCGAAAGCCATCTATTGGCAAGAAAAGTTCATTTATAGTCACTCATTCTTTTGAAAGCGTTATTATTGGTTTTAAATGGATTTATAATCTCATTATTGATTTGAAGTTCAATTTTCTTACAATTTTGGTTAAAACAGAATATAATTGAATGTTTGCCTCGAGAAACATGTCGCGAAAGCCATCCATTGACAAGGAAAGTTTAGTCATAGTCACTCATGCCTTCGGAAGCCTTATTAATCGCTTTAAATGCTTTTATAGTCTCATTATTGATTTTAAGTTGAATATTCTTTCATTTTTGGTTAACAAAGATTGTAATTGAATGTTTGCCTCGGGAAACGTGAAGCGAAAGCCATCTATTGACAAGAAAAGTTCATTTATAGTCACTCATTCCTTTGAAAGCGTTATTATTGATTTTAAAAGGATTTATAATCTCATTATTGATTTTAAGTTCAATTTTCTTACAATTTTGTTTAAAACAGAATATAATTGAATGATTGCCTCGAGAAACATGACGCGAAAGCCATCCATTGACAACAAAAGTTTATTTATAGTCACTCATGCCTTCGGAAGCCTTATTACTCGCTTTAAATGCTTTTATAGTCTCATTGTTGATTTTAAGTTGAATATTCTTCCATTTTTGGTTATCAAAGATTGTAATTGAATGTTTTCCTCGGGAAACGTGAAGCGAAGGCCATCTATTGACAAGAAAAGTTCATTTATAGTCACTCATTCCTTTGAAAGCGTTATTATTGGTTTTAAATGGATTTATAATCTCATTATTGATTTTAAGTTCAATTTTCTTATAATTTTGTTTAAAACAGAATATAATTGAATGTTTACCTCGAGAAACGTGACGCGAAAGCCATCCATTGACAACAAAGGTTTATTTATAGTCACTCATGCCTTCGGAAGCCTTATTACCCGCTTTAAATAGTTTTATAGTATCATTATTGATTTTAAGTTGAATATTCTTACATTTTTGGTTAACACAGATTATAATTGAATTTTAACCTCGGGAAATGTGAAGCGAAAGCCATCTATAGACAAGAAAAGTTCATTTATAGTCACTCATTCCTTTGAAAGCGTTATTATTGGTTTTAAATGGATTTATAATCTCATTATGGATTTTAAGTTCAATTTTCTTATAATTGAATGTTTGCCTCGAGAAACATGTCGCGAAAGCCGTCCATTGACAAGGAAAGTTTAGTTATAGTCACTCATGCCTTCGGAAGCCTTATTAATCGCTTTAAATGCTTTTATAGTCTCATTATTTATTTTAAGTTGAATATTGTTACATTTTTTGTTAACAAAGATTGTAATTGAATGTTTGCCTCGAGAAACGTGAAGCGAAAGCCATCCATTGACAAGGAAAGTTTAGTTATAGTCACTCATGCCTTCGGAAGCCTTATTAATCGCTTTAAATGCTTTTATAGTCTCATTATTGATTTTAAGTTGAACATTGTTACATTTTTGGTTAGCAAAGATTGTAATTGAATGTTTGCCTCGAGAAACGTGAAGCGAAAGCCGTCTATTGTCAAGAAAAATTCATTTATAGTCACTCATTCCTTTGAAAGCGTTATTATTTGTTTTAAATGGATTTATAATCTCATTATGGATTTTAAGTTCAATTTTCTTATAATTTTGGTTAAAACAGAATATAATTGAATGTTTGCCTCGAGAAACGTGACGCGAAAGCCATCCATTGACAAGGAAAGTTTAGTTATAGTCACTCATGCCTTTCGGAAGCCTTATTAATCGCTTTAAATGCTTTTATAGTCTCATTATTGATTTTAAGTTGAATATTCTTACATTTTTGGGTAACAAAGATTGTAATTGAATGTTTGCCTCGAGAAACATGAAGCGAAAGCCATCAATTGACAAGAAAAGTTCATTTATAGTCACTCATTCCTTTGAAAGCGTTATTATTGGTTTTAAATGGATTTATAATCTCATTATTGATTTTAAGTTCAATTTTCTTAAAATTTTGTTTAAAAAAGAATATAATTGAATGATTGCCTCGAGAAACATGACGCGAAAACCATCCATTGACAACAAAAGTTTATTTATAGTCACTCATGCCTTCGAAAGCCTTATTACTCGCTTTAAATAGTTTTATAGTATCATTATTGATTTTAAGTTGAATATTCTTACATTTTTGGTTAAAACAGATTATAATTGAATTTTAACCTCGGGAAATGTGAAGCGAAAGCCATCTATAGACAAGAAAAGTTCATTTATAGTCACTCATTCCTTTGAAAGCGTTATTATTGGTTTTAAATGGATTTATAATCTCATTATGGATTTTAAGTTCAATTTTCTTATAATTTTGGTTAAAACATAATATAATTGAATGTTTGCATCGAGAAACGTGATGTGAAAGCCATCCATTGACAAGGAAAGTTTAGTTATAGTCACTCATGCCTTCGGAAGCCTCATTAATCGCTTTAAATGCTTTTATAGTCTCATTATTTATTTTAAGTTGAATATTGTTACATTTTTGGTTAACAAAGATTGTAATTGAAAGTTTTCCTCGAGAAACGTGAAGCGAAAGCCATCTATTGACAAGAAAAGTTCATTTATAGTCACTTATTCCTTTGAAAGCGTTATTATAAGTTTTAAATGGATTTATAATCTCATTATTGATTTTAAGTTCAATTTTCTTATAATTTTGTTTAAAACAGAATATAATTGAATGTTTACCTCGAGAAACGTGACGCGAGAGCCATCCATTGACAACAAAAGTTTATTTATAGTCACTCATGCCTTCGGAAGCCTTATTACCCGCTTTAAATAGTTTTATAGTCTCATTATTGATTTTAAGTTGAATATTCTTACATTTTTGGTTAAAATAGATTATAATTGCATGTTAGCCTCGGGAAACATGAAGCGAAAGCCATCTATTGACAAGAAAAGTTGATTTATAGTCACTCATTCCCTTGAAAGCGTTATTAATGGTTTTAAATGGATTTATAATCTTATTATTGATTTGAAGTTCAATTTTCTTAAAATTTTGGTTAAAACAGAATATAATTGAATGTTTGCCTCGAGAAACGTGACGCGAAAGCCATCCATTGACAAGGAAAGTTTAGTTATAGTCACTCATGCCTTCGGAAGCCTTATTAATCGCTTTAAATGCTTTTATAGTCTCATTATTGATTTTAAGTTGAATATTGTTACATTTTTGGTTAACAAAGATTGTAATTGAATGTTTGCCTCGAGAAACGTGAAGCGAAAGCCATCTATTGTCAAGAAAAGTTCATTTATAGTCACTCATTCGTTTGAAAGCGTTATTATTTGTTTTAAATGGATTTATAATCTCATTATGGATTTTAAGTTCAATTTTCTTATAATTTTGGTTAAAACAGAATATAATTGAATGTTTGCCTCAAGAAACGTGACGCGAAAGCCATCCATTGACAAGGAAAGTTTAGTTATAGTCACTCATGCCTTCGGAAGCCTTATTAATCGCTTTAAATGCTTTTATAGTCTCATTATTGATTTTAAGTTGAATATTCTTTCATTTTTGGTTAACAAAGATTGTAATTGAATGTTTGCCTCGGGAAACGTGAAGCGAAAGCCATCTATTGACAAGAAAAGTTCATTTATAGTCACTCATTCCTTTGAAAGCGTTATTATTGATTTTAAATGGATTTATAATCTCATTATTGATTTTAAGTTCAATTTTCTTAAAATTTTGTTGAAAACAGAATATAATTGAATGATTGCTTCGAGAAACATGACGCGAAAGCCATCCATTGACAACAAAAGTTTATTTATAGTCACTCATGCCTTCGGAAGCCTTATTACTCGCTTTAAATGCTTTTATAGTCTCATTGTTGATTTTAAGTTGAATATTCCTACATTTTTGGTTATCAAAGATTGTAATTGAATGTTTGCCTCGGGAAACGTGAAGCGAAGGCCATCTATTGACAAGAAAAGTTCATTTATAGTCACTCATTCCTTTGAAAGCGTTATTATTGGTTTTAAATGGATTTATAATCTCATTATTGATTTTAAGTTCAATTTTCTTATAATTTTGTTTAAAACAGAATATAATTGAATGTTTACCTCGAGAAACGTGACGCGAAAGCCATCCATTGACAACAAAGGTTTATTTATAGTCACTCATGCCTTCGGAAGCCTTATTACCCGCTTTAAATAGTTTTATAGTATCATTATTGATTTTAAGTTGAATATTCTTACATTTTTGGTTAACACAGATTATAATTGAATTTTAACCTCGGGAAATGTGAAGCGAAAGCCATCTATAGACAAGAAAAGTTCATTTATAGTCACTCATTCCTTTGAAAGCGTTATTATTGGTTTTAAATGGATTTATAATCTCATTATGGATTTTAAGTTCAATTTTCTTATAATTTTGGTTAAAACAGAATATAATTGAATGTTTGCATCGAGAAACGTGACGTGAAAGCCATCCATTGACAAGGAAAGTTTAGTTATAGTCACTCATGCCTTCGGAAGCCTTATTAATCGCTTTAAATGCTTTTATAGTCTCATTATTGATTTTAAGTTGAACATTGTGACATTTTTGGTTAGCAAAGATTGTAATTGAATGTTTGCCTCGAGAAACGTGAAGCGAAAGCCGTCTATTGTCAAGAAAAATTCATTTATAGTCACTCATTCCTTTGAAAGCGTTATTATTTGTTTTAAATGGATTTATAATCTCATTATGGATTTTAAGTTCAATTTTCTTATAATTTTGGTTAAAACAGAATATAATTGAATGTTTGCCTCGAGAAACGTGACGCGAAAGCCATCCATTGACAAGGAAAGTTTAGTTATAGTCACTCATGCCTTTCGGAAGTCTTATTAATCGCTTTAAATGCTTTTATAGTCTCATTATTGATTTTAAGTTGAATATTCTTACATTTTTGGGTAACAAAGATTGTAATTGAATGTTTGCGTCGAGAAACATGAAGCGAAAGCCATCAATTGACAAGAAAAGTTCATTTATAGTCACTCATTCCTTTGAAAGCGTTATTATTGGTTTTAAATGGATTTATAATCTCATTATTGATTTTAAGTTCAATTTTCTTAAAATTTTGTTTAGAAAAGAATATAATTGAATGATTGCCTCGAGAAAGATGACGCGAAAACCATCCATTGACAACAAAAGTTTATTTATAGTCACTCATGCCTTCGGAAGCCTTATTACTCGCTTTAAATAGTTTTATAGTATCATTATTAATTTTAAGGTGAATATTCTTACATTTTTGGTTAAAACAGATTATAATTGAATTTTAACCTCGGGAAATGTGAAGCGAAAGCCATCTATAGACAAGAAAAGTTCATTTATAGTCACTCATTCCTTTGAAAGCGTTATTATTGGTTTTAAATGGATTTATAATCTCATTATGGATTTTAAGTTCAATTTTCTTATAATTTTGGTTAAAACATAATATAATTGAATGTTTGCATCGAGAAACGTGATGTGAAAGCCATCCATTGACAAGGAAAGTTTAGTTATAGTCACTCATGCCTTCGGAAGCCTTATTAATCGCTTTAAATGCTTTTATAGTCTCATTATTTATTTTAAGTTGAATATTGTTACATTTTTGGTTAACAAAGATTGTAATTGAATGTTTTCCTCGAGAAACGTGAAGCGAAAGCCATCTATTGACAAGAAAAGTTCATTTATAGTCACTTATTCCTTTGAAAGCGTTATTATAGGTTTTAAATGGATTTATAATCTCATTATTGATTTTAAGTTCAATTTTCTTATAATTTTGTTTAAAACAGAATATAATTGAATGTTTACCTCGAGAAACGTGACGCGAGAGCCATCCATTGACAACAAAAGTTTATTTATAGTCACTCATGCCTTCGGAAGCCTTGTTACCCGCTTTAAATAGTTTTATAGTCTCATTATTGATTTTAAGTTGAATATTCTTACATTTTTGGTTAAAATAGATTATAATTGCATGTTAGCCTCGGGAAACATGAAGCGAAAGCCATCTATTGACAAGAAAAGTTGATTTATAGTCACTCATTCCTTTGAAAACGTTATTAATGGTTTTAAATGGATTTATAATCTCGTTATTGATTTGAAGTTCAATTTTCTTAAAATTTTAGTTAAAACAGAATATAATTGAATGTTTGCCTCGAGAAACGTGACGCGAAAGCCATCCATTGACAAGGAAAGTTTAGTTATAGTCACTCATGCCTTCGGAAGCCTTATTAATCGCTTTAAATGCTTTTATAGTCTCATTATTGATTTTAAGTTGAATATTGTTACATTTTTGGTTAACAAAGATTGTAATTGAATGTTTGCCTCGAGAAACGTGAAGCGAAAGCCATCTATTGTCAAGAAAAGTTCATTTATAGTCACTCATTCGTTTGAAAGCGTTATTATTTGTTTTAAATGGATTTATAATCTCATTATGGATTTTAAGTTCAATTTTCTTATAATTTTGGTTAAAACAGAATATAATTGAATGTTTGCCTCAAGAAACGTGACGCGAAAGCCATCCATTGACAAGGAAAGTTTAGTTATAGTCACTCATGCCTTCGAAAGCCTTATTAATCGCTTTAAATGCTTTTATAGTCTCATTATTGATTTTAAGTTGAATATTCTTTCATTTTTGGTTAACAAAGATTGTAATTGAATGTTTGCCTCGGGAAACGTGAAGCGAAAGCCATCTATTGACAAGAAAAGTTCATTTATAGTCACTCATTCCTTTGAAAGCGTTATTATTGATTTTAAATGGATTTATAATCTCATTATTGATTTTAAGTTCAATTTTCTTAAAATTTTGTTGAAAACAGAATATAATTGAATGATTGCTTCGAGAAACATGACGCGAAAGCCATCCATTGACAACAAAAGTTTATTTATAGTCACTCATGCCTTCGGAAGCCTTATTACTCGCTTTAAATGCTTTTATAGTCTCATTGTTGATTTTAAGTTGAATATTCCTACATTTTTGGTTATCAAAGATTGTAATTGAATGTTTGCCTCGGGAAACGTGAAGCGAAGGCCATCTATTGACAAGAAAAGTTCATTTATAGTCACTCATTCCTTTGAAAGCGTTATTATTGGTTTTAAATGGATTTATAATCTCATTATTGATTTTAAGTTCAATTTTCTTATAATTTTGTTTAAAACAGAATATAATTGAATGTTTACCTCGAGAAACGTGACGCGAAAGCCATCCATTGACAACAAAGGTTTATTTATAGTCACTCATGCCTTCGGAAGCCTTATTACCCGCTTTAAATAGTTTTATAGTATCATTATTGATTTTAAGTTGAATATTCTTACATTTTTGGTTAACACAGATTATAATTGAATTTTAACCTCGGGAAATGTGAAGCGAAAGCCATCTATAGACAAGAAAAGTTCATTTATAGTCACTCATTCCTTTGAAAGCGTTATTATTGGTTTTAAATGGATTTATAATCTCATTATGGATTTTAAGTTCAATTTTCTTATAATTTTGGTTAAAACATAATATAATTGAATGTTTGCATCGAGAAACGTGACGTGAAAGCCATCCATTGACAAGGAAAGTTTAGTTATAGTCACTCATGCCTTCGGAAGCCTTATTAATCGCTTTAAATGCTTTTATAGTCTCATTATTTATTTTAAGTTGAATATTGTTACATTTTTGGTTAACAAAGATTGTAATTGAATGTTTGCCTCGAGAAACGTGAAGCGAAAGCCATCTATTGACAAGAAAAGTTCATTTATAGTCACTCATTCCTTTGAAAGCGTTATTATTGGTTTTAAATGGATTTATAATCTCATTATTGATTTTAAGTTCAGTTTTCTTAAAATTTTGTTTAGAAAAGAATATAATTGAATGATTGCCTCGAGAAACATGACGCGAAAACCATCCATTGATAACAAAAGTTTATTTATAGTCACTCATGCCTTCGGAAGCCTTATTATTCGCTTTAAATAGTTTTATAGTATCATTATTGATTTTAAGTTGAATATTCTTACATTTTTGGTTAAAACAGATTATAATTGAATTTTAACCTCGGGAAATGTGAAGCGAAAGCCATCTATAGACAAGAAAAGTTCATTTATAGTCACTCATTCCTTTGAAAGCGTTATTATTGGTTTTAAATGGATTTATAATCTCATTATGGATTTTAAGTTCAATTTTCTTATAATTTTGGTTAAAACATAATATAATTGAATGTTTGCATCGAGAAACGTGATGTGAAAGCCATCCATTGACAAGGAAAGTTTAGTTATAGTCACTCATGCCTTCGGAAGCCTTATTAATCGCTTTAAATGCTTTTATAGTCTCATGATTTATTTTAAGTTGAATATTGTTACATTTTTGGTTAACAAAGATTGTAATTGAATGTTTTCCTCGAGAAACGTGAAGCGAAAGCCATCTATTGACAAGAAAAGTTCATTTATAGTCACTTATTCCTTTGAAAGCGTTATTATAGGTTTTAAATGGATTTATAATCTCATTATTGATTTTAAGTTCAATTTTCTTATAATTTTGTTTAAAACAGAATATAATTGAATGTTTACCTCGAGAAACGTGACGCGAGAGCCATCCATTGACAACAAAAGTTTATTTATAGTCACTCATGCCTTCGGAAGCCTTGTTACCCGCTTTAAATAGTTTTATAGTCTCATTATTGATTTTAAGTTGAATATTCTTACATTTTTGGTTAAAATAGATTATAATTGCATGTTAGCCTCGGGAAACATGAAGCGAAAGCCATCTATTGACAAGAAAAGTTGATTTATAGTCACTCATTCCTTTGAAAACGTTATTAATGGTTTTAAATGGATTTATAATCTCGTTATTGATTTGAAGTTCAATTTTCTTAAAATTTTAGTTAAAACAGAATATAATTGAATGTTTGCCTCGAGAAACGTGACGCGAAAGCCATCCATTGACAAGGAAAGTTTAGTTATAGTCACTCATGCCTTCGGAAGCCTTATTAATCGCTTTAAATGCTTTTATAGTCTCATTATTGATTTTAAGTTGAATATTGTTACATTTTTGGTTAACAAAGATTGTAATTGAATGTTTGCCTCGAGAAACGTGAAGCGAAAGCCATCTATTGTCAAGAAAAGTTCATTTATAGTCACTCATTCGTTTGAAAGCGTTATTATTTGTTTTAAATGGATTTATAATCTCATTATGGATTTTAAGTTCAATTTTCTTATAATTTTGGTTAAAACAGAATATAATTGAATGTTTGCCTCAAGAAACGTGACGCGAAAGCCATCCATTGACAAGGAAAGTTTAGTTATAGTCACTCATGCCTTCGGAAGCCTTATTAATCGCTTTAAATGCTTTTATAGTCTCATTATTGATTTTAAGTTGAATATTCTTTCATTTTTGGTTAACAAAGATTGTAATTGAATGTTTGCCTCGGGAAACGTGAAGCGAAAGCCATCTATTGACAAGAAAAGTTCATTTATAGTCACTCATTCCTTTGAAAGCGTTATTATTGATTTAAAATGGATTTATAATCTCATTATTGATTTTAAGTTCAATTTTCTTAAAATTTTGTTGAAAACAGAATATAATTGAATGATTGCTTCGAGAAACATGACGCGAAAGCCATCCATTGACAACAAAAGTTTATTTATAGTCACTCATGCCTTCGGAAGCCTTATTACTCGCTTTAAATGCTTTTATAGTCTCATTGTTGATTTTAAGTTGAATATTCCTACATTTTTTGTTATCAAAGATTGTAATTGAATGTTTGCCTCGGGAAACGTGAAGCGAAGGCCATCTATTGACAAGAAAAGTTCATTTATAGTCACTCATTCCTTTGAAAGCGTTATTATTGGTTTTAAATGGATTTATAATCTCATTATTGATTTTAAGTTCAATTTTCTTATAATTTTGTTTAAAACAGAATATAATTGAATGTTTACCTCGAGAAACGTGACGCGAAAGCCATCCATTGACAACAAAGGTTTATTTATAGTCACTCATGCCTTCGGAAGCCTTATTACCCGCTTTAAATAGTTTTATAGTATCATTATTGATTTTAAGTTGAATATTCTTACATTTTTGGTTAACACAGATTATAATTGAATTTTAACCTCGGGAAATGTGAAGCGAAAGCCATCTATAGACAAGAAAAGTTCATTTATAGTCACTCATTCCTTTGAAAGCGTTATTATTGGTTTTAAATGGATTTATAATCTCATTATGGATTTTAAGTTCAATTTTCTTATAATTTTGGTTAAAACATAATATAATTGAATGTTTGCATCGAGAAACGTGACGTGAAAGCCATCCATTGACAAGGAAAGTTTAGTTATAGTCACTCATGCCTTCGGAAGCCTTATTAATCGCTTTAAATGCTTTTATAGTCTCATTATTTATTTTAAGTTGAATATTGTTACATTTTTGGTTAACAAAGATTGTAATTGAATGTTTGCCTCGAGAAACGTGAAGCGAAAGCCATCTATTGACAAGAAAAGTTCATTTATAGTCACTTATTCCTTTGAAAGCGTTATTATAGGTTTTAAATGGATTTATAATCTCATTATTGATTTTAAGTTCAATTTTCTTATAATTTTGTTTAAAACAGAATATAATTGAATGTTTACCTCGAGAAACGTGACGCGAGAGCCATCCATTGACAACAAAAGTTTATTTATAGTCACTCATGCCTTCGGAAGCCTTGTTACCCGCTTTAAATAGTTTTATAGTCTCATTATTGATTTTAAGTTGAATATTCTTACATTTTTGGTTAAAATAGATTATAATTGCATGTTAGCCTCGGGAAACATGAAGCGAAAGCCATCTATTGACAAGAAAAGTTGATTTATAGTCACTCATTCCTTTGAAAGCGTTATTATTGGTTTTAAATGGATTTATAATCTCATTATGGATTTTAAGTTCAATTTTCTTATAATTTTGGTTAAAACATAATATAATTGAATGTTTGCATCGAGAAACGTGACGTGAAAGCCATCCATTGACAAGGAAAGTTTAGTTATAGTCACTCATGCCTTCGGAAGCCTTATTAATCGCTTTAAATGCTTTTATAGTCTCATTATTTATTTTAAGTTGAATATTGTTACATTTTTTGTTAACAAAGATTGTAATTGAATGTTTTCCTCGAGAAACGTGAAGCGAAAGCCATCTATTGACAAGAAAAGTTCATTTATAGTCACTTATTCCTTTGAAAGCGTTATTATAGGTTTTAAATGGATTTATAATCTCATTATTGATTTTAAGTTCAATTTTCTTATAATTTTGTTTAAAACAGAATATAATTGAATGTTTACCTCGAGAAACGTGACGCGAGAGCCATCCATTGACAACAAAAGTTTATTTATAGTCACTCATGCCTTCGGAAGCCTTGTTACCCGCTTTAAATAGTTTTATAGTCTCATTATTGATTTTAAGTTGAATATTCTTACATTTTTGGTTAAAATAGATTATAATTGCATGTTAGCCTCGGGAAACATGAAGCGAAAGCCATCTATTGACAAGAAAAGTTGATTTATAGTCACTCATTCCTTTGAAAACGTTATTAATGGTTTTAAATGGATTTATAATCTCGTTATTGATTTGAAGTTCAATTTTCTTAAAATTTTAGTTAAAACAGAATATAATTGAATGTTTGCCTCGAGAAACGTGACGCGAAAGCCATGCATTGACAAGGAAAGTTTAGTTATAGTCACTCATGCCTTCGGAAGCCTTATTAATCGCTTTAAATGCTTTTATAGTCTCATTATTGATTTTAAGTTGAATATTGTTACATTTTTGGTTAACAAAGATTGTAATTGAATGTTTGCCTCGAGAAACGTGAAGCGAAAGCCATCTATTGTCAAGAAAAGTTCATTTATAGTCACTCATTCGTTTGAAAGCGTTATTATTTGTTTTAAATGGATTTATAATCTCATTATGGATTTTAAGTTCAATTTTCTTATAATTTTGGTTAAAACAGAATATAATTGAATGTTTGCCTTAAGAAACGTGACGCGAAAGCCATCCATTGACAAGGAAAGTTTAGTTATAGTCACTCTTGCCTTCGGAAGCCTTATTAATCGCTTTAAATGCTTTTATAGTCTCATTATTGATTTTAAGTTGAATATTCTTTCATTTTTGGTTAACAAAGATTGTAATTGAATGTTTGCCTCGGGAAACGTGAAGCGAAAGCCATCTATTGACAAGAAAAGTTCATTTATAGTCACTCATTCCTTTGAAAGCGTTATTATTGATTTTAAATGGATTTATAATCTCATTATTAATTTTAAGTTCAATTTTCTTAAAATTTTGTTGAAAACAGAATATAATTGAATGATTGCTTCGAGAAACATGACGCGAAAGCCATCCATTGACAACAAAAGTTTATTTATAGTCACTCATGCCTTCGGAAGCCTTATTACTCGCTTTAAATGCTTTTATAGTCTCATTGTTGATTTTAAGTTGAATATTCCTACATTTTTGGTTATCAAAGATTGTAATTGAATGTTTGCCTCGGGAAACGTGAAGCGAAGGCCATCTATTGACAAGAAAAGTTCATTTATAGTCACTCATTCCTTTGAAAGCGTTATTATTGGTTTTAAATGGATTTATAATCTCATTATTGATTTTAAGTTCAATTTTCTTATAATTTTGTTTAAAACAGAATATAATTGAATGTTTACCTCGAGAAACGTGACGCGAAAGCCATCCATTGACAACAAAGGTTTATTTATAGTCACTCATGCCTTCGGAAGCCTTATTACCCGCTTTAAATAGTTTTATAGTATCATTATTGATTTTAAGTTGAATATTCTTACATTTTTGGTTAACACAGATTATAATTGAATTTTAACCTCGGGAAATGTGAAGCGAAAGCCATCTATAGACAAGAAAAGTTCATTTATAGTCACTCATTCCTTTGAAAGCGTTATTATTGGTTTTAAATGGATTTATAATCTCATTATGGATTTTAAGTTCAATTTTCTTATAATTTTGGTTAAAACATAATATAATTGAATGTTTGCATCGAGAAACGTGACGTGAAAGCCATCCATTGACAAGGAAAGTTTAGTTATAGTCACTCATGCCTTCGGAAGCCTTATTAATCGCTTTAAATGCTTTTATAGTCTCATTATTTATTTTAAGTTGAATATTGTTACATTTTTGGTTAACAAAGATTGTAATTGAATGTTTGCCTCGAGAAACGTGAAGCGAAAGCCATCTATTGACAAGAAAAGTTCATTTATAGTCACTTATTCCTTTGAAAGCGTTATTATAGGTTTTAAATGGATTTATAATCTCATTATTGATTTTAAGTTCAATTTTCTTATAATTTTGTTTAAAACAGAATATAATTGAATGTTTACCTCGAGAAACGTGACGCGAGAGCCATCCATTGACAACAAAAGTTTATTTATAGTCACTCATGCCTTCGGAAGCCTTGTTACCCGCTTTAAATAGTTTTATAGTCTCATTATTGATTTTAAGTTGAATATTCTTACATTTTTGGTTAAAATAGATTATAATTGCATGTTAGCCTCGGGAAACATGAAGCGAAAGCCATCTATTGACAAGAAAAGTTGATTTATAGTCACTCATTCCTTTGAAAGCGTTATTATTGGT
This sequence comes from Theobroma cacao, assembly GCF_053813885.1. NCBI lineage: Eukaryota > Viridiplantae > Streptophyta > Magnoliopsida > Malvales > Malvaceae > Theobroma > Theobroma cacao. The sequence continues at coordinate 28,289,538 of NC_142647.1, forward strand.
TTTAAATGGATTTATAATCTCATTATGGATTTTAAGTTCAATTTTCTTATAATTTTGGTTAAAACATAATATAATTGAATGTTTGCATCGAGAAACGTGACGTGAAAGCCATCCATTGACAAGGAAAGTTTAGTTATAGTCACTCATGCCTTCGGAAGCCTTATTAATCGCTTTAAATGCTTTTATAGTCTCATTATTTATTTTAAGTTGAATATTGTTACATTTTTGGTTAACAAAGATTGTAATTGAATGTTTTCCTCGAGAAACGTGAAGCGAAAGCCATCTATTGACAAGAAAAGTTCATTTATAGTCACTTATTCCTTTGAAAGCGTTATTATAGGTTTTAAATGGATTTATAATCTCATTATTGATTTTAAGTTCAATTTTCTTATAATTTTGTTTAAAACAGAATATAATTGAATGTTTACCTCGAGAAACGTGACGCGAGAGCCATCCATTGACAACAAAAGTTTATTTATAGTCACTCATGCCTTCGGAAGCCTTGTTACCCGCTTTAAATAGTTTTATAGTCTCATTATTGATTTTAAGTTGAATATTCTTACATTTTTGGTTAAAATAGATTATAATTGCATGTTAGCCTCGGGAAACATGAAGCGAAAGCCATCTATTGACAAGAAAAGTTGATTTATAGTCACTCATTCCTTTGAAAACGTTATTAATGGTTTTAAATGGATTTATAATCTCGTTATTGATTTGAAGTTCAATTTTCTTAAAATTTTAGTTAAAACAGAATATAATTGAATGTTTGCCTCGAGAAACGTGACGCGAAAGCCATCCATTGACAAGGAAAGTTTAGTTATAGTCACTCATGCCTTCGGAAGCCTTATTAATCGCTTTAAATGCTTTTATAGTCTCATTATTGATTTTAAGTTGAATATTGTTACATTTTTGGTTAACAAAGATTGTAATTGAATGTTTGCCTCGAGAAACGTGAAGCGAAAGCCATCTATTGTCAAGAAAAGTTCATTTATAGTCACTCATTCGTTTGAAAGCGTTATTATTTGTTTTAAATGGATTTATAATCTCATTATGGATTTTAAGTTCAATTTTCTTATAATTTTGGTTAAAACAGAATATAATTGAATGTTTGCCTCAAGAAACGTGACGCGAAAGCCATCCATTGACAAGGAAAGTTTAGTTATAGTCACTCATGCCTTCGGAAGCCTTATTAATCGCTTTAAATGCTTTTATAGTCTCATTATTGATTTTAAGTTGAATATTCTTTCATTTTTGGTTAACAAAGATTGTAATTGAATGTTTGCCTCGGGAAACGTGAAGCGAAAGCCATCTATTGACAAGAAAAGTTCATTTATAGTCACTCATTCCTTTGAAAGCGTTATTATTGATTTTAAATGGATTTATAATCTCATTATTGATTTTAAGTTCAATTTTCTTAAAATTTTGTTGAAAACAGAATATAATTGAATGATTGCTTAGAGAAACATGACGCGAAAGCCATCCATTGACAACAAAAGTTTATTTATAGTCACTCATGCCTTCGGAAGCCTTATTACTCGCTTTAAATGCTTTTATAGTCTCATTGTTGATTTTAAGTTGAATATTCCTACATTTTTGGTTATCAAAGATTGTAATTGAATGTTTGCCTCGGGAAACGTGAAGCGAAGGCCATCTATTGACAAGAAAAGTTCATTTATAGTCACTCATTCCTTTGAAAGCGTTATTATTGGTTTTAAATGGATTTATAATCTCATTATTGATTTTAAGTTCAATTTTCTTATAATTTTGTTTAAAACAGAATATAATTGAATGTTTACCTCGAGAAACGTGACGCGAAAGCCATCCATTGACAACAAAGGTTTATTTATAGTCACTCATGCCTTCGGAAGCCTTATTACCCGCTTTAAATAGTTTTATAGTATCATTATTGATTTTAAGTTGAATATTCTTACATTTTTGGTTAACACAGATTATAATTGAATTTTAACCTCGGGAAATGTGAAGCGAAAGCCATCTATAGACAAGAAAAGTTCATTTATAGTCACTCATTCCTTTGAAAGCGTTATTATTGGTTTTAAATGGATTTATAATCTCATTATGGATTTTAAGTTCAATTTTCTTATAATTTTGGTTAAAACATAATATAATTGAATGTTTGCATCGAGAAACGTGACGTGAAAGCCATCCATTGACAAGGAAAGTTTAGTTATAGTCACTCATGCCTTCGGAAGCCTTATTAATCGCTTTAAATGCTTTTATAGTCTCATTATTTATTTTAAGTTGAATATTGTTACATTTTTGGTTAACAAAGATTGTAATTGAATGTTTGCCTCGAGAAACGTGAAGCGAAAGCCATCTATTGACAAGAAAAGTTCATTTATAGTCACTTATTCCTTTGAAAGCGTTATTATAGGTTTTAAATGGATTTATAATCTCATTATTGATTTTAAGTTCAATTTTCTTATAATTTTGTTTAAAACAGAATATAATTGAATGTTTACCTCGAGAAACGTGACGCGAGAGCCATCCATTGACAACAAAAGTTTATTTATAGTCACTCATGCCTTCGGAAGCCTTGTTACCCGCTTTAAATAGTTTTATAGTCTCATTATTGATTTTAAGTTGAATATTCTTACATTTTTGGTTAAAATAGATTATAATTGCATGTTAGCCTCGGGAAACATGAAGCGAAAGCCATCTATTGACAAGAAAAGTTGATTTATAGTCACTCATTCCTTTGAAAGCGTTATTATTGGTTTTAAATGGATTTATAATCTCATTATGGATTTTAAGTTCAATTTTCTTATAATTTTGGTTAAAACATAATATAATTGAATGTTTGCATCGAGAAACGTGACGTGAAAGCCATCCATTGACAAGGAAAGTTTAGTTATAGTCACTCATGCCTTCGGAAGCCTTATTAATCGCTTTAAATGCTTTTATAGTCTCATTATTTATTTTAAGTTGAATATTGTTACATTTTTGGTTAACAAAGATTGTAATTGAATGTTTTCCTCGAGAAACGTGAAGCGAAAGCCATCTATTGACAAGAAAAGTTCATTTATAGTCACTTATTCCTTTGAAAGCGTTATTATAGGTTTTAAATGGATTTATAATCTCATTATTGATTTTAAGTTCAATTTTCTTATAATTTTGTTTAAAACAGAATATAATTGAATGTTTACCTCGAGAAACGTGACGCGAGAGCCATCCATTGACAACAAAAGTTTATTTATAGTCACTCATGCCTTCGGAAGCCTTGTTACCCGCTTTAAATAGTTTTATAGTCTCATTATTGATTTTAAGTTGAATATTCTTACATTTTTGGTTAAAATAGATTATAATTGCATGTTAGCCTCGGGAAACATGAAGCGAAAGCCATCTATTGACAAGAAAAGTTGATTTATAGTCACTCATTCCTTTGAAAACGTTATTAATGGTTTTAAATGGATTTATAATCTCGTTATTGATTTGAAGTTCAATTTTCTTAAAATTTTTGTTAAAACAGAATATAATTGAATGTTTGCCTCGAGAAACGTGACGCGAAAGCCATCCATTGACAAGGAAAGTTTAGTTATAGTCACTCATGCCTTCGGAAGCCTTATTAATCGCTTTAAATGCTTTTATAGTCTCATTATTGATTTTAAGTTGAATATTGTTACATTTTTGGTTAACAAAGATTGTAATTGAATGTTTGCCTCGAGAAACGTGAAGCGAAAGCCATCTATTGTCAAGAAAAGTTCATTTATAGTCACTCATTCGTTTGAAAGCGTTATTATTTGTTTTAAATGGATTTATAATCTCATTATGGATTTTAAGTTCAATTTTCTTATAATTTTGGTTAAAACAGAATATAATTGAATGTTTGCCTCAAGAAACGTGACGCGAAAGCCATCCATTGACAAGGAAAGTTTAGTTATAGTCACTCATGCCTTCGGAAGCCTTATTAATCGCTTTAAATGCTTTTATAGTCTCATTATTGATTTTAAGTTGAATATTCTTTCATTTTTGGTTAACAAAGATTGTAATTGAATGTTTGCCTCGGGAAACGTGAAGCAAAAGCCATCTATTGACAAGAAAAGTTCATTTATAGTCACTCATTCCTTTGAAAGCGTTATTATTGATTTTAAATGGATTTATAATCTCATTATTGATTTTAAGTTCAATTTTCTTAAAATTTTGTTGAAAACAGAATATAATTGAATGATTGCTTCGAGAAACATGACGCGAAAGCCATCCATTGACAACAAAAGTTTATTTATAGTCACTCATGCCTTCGGACGCCTTATTACTCGCTTTAAATGCTTTTATAGTCTCATTGTTGATTTTAAGTTGAATATTCCTACATTTTTGGTTATCAAAGATTGTAATTGAATGTTTGCCTCGGGAAACGTGAAGCGAAGGCCATCTATTGACAAGAAAAGTTCATTTATAGTCACTCATTCCTTTGAAAGCGTTATTATTGGTTTTAAATGGATTTATAATCTCATTATTGATTTTAAGTTCAATTTTCTTATAATTTTGTTTAAAACAGAATATAATTGAATGTTTACCTCGAGAAACGTGACGCGAAAGCCATCCATTGACAACAAAGGTTTATTTATAGTCACTCATGCCTTCGGAAGCCTTATTACCCGCTTTAAATAGTTTTATAGTATCATTATTGATTTTAAGTTGAATATTCTTACATTTTTGGTTAACACAGATTATAATTGAATTTTAACCTCGGGAAATGTGAAGCGAAAGCCATCTATAGACAAGAAAAGTTCATTTATAGTCACTCATTCCTTTGAAAGCGTTATTATTGGTTTTAAATGGATTTATAATCTCATTATGGATTTTAAGTTCAATTTTCTTATAATTTTGGTTAAAACATAATATAATTGAATGTTTGCATCGAGAAACGTGACGTGAAAGCCATCCATTGACAAGGAAAGTTTAGTTATAGTCACTCATGCCTTCGGAAGCCTTATTAATCGCTTTAAATGCTTTTATAGTCTCATTATTTATTTTAAGTTGAATATTGTTACATTTTTGGTTAACAAAGATTGTAATTGAATGTTTGCCTCGAGAAACGTGAAGCGAAAGCCATCTATTGACAAGAAAAGTTCATTTATAGTCACTTATTCCTTTGAAAGCGTTATTATAGGTTTTAAATGGATTTATAATCTCATTATTGATTTTAAGTTCAATTTTCTTATAATTTTGTTTAAAACAGAATATAATTGAATGTTTACCTCGAGAAACGTGACGCGAGAGCCATCCATTGACAACAAAAGTTTATTTATAGTTACTCATGCCTTCGGAAGCCTTGTTACCCGCTTTAAATAGTTTTATAGTCTCATTATTGATTTTAAGTTGAATATTCTTACATTTTTGGTTAAAATAGATTATAATTGCATGTTAGCCTCGGGAAACATGAAGCGAAAGCCATCTATTGACAAGAAAAGTTGATTTATAGTCACTCATTCCTTTGAAAGCGTTATTATTGGTTTTAAATGGATTTATAATCTCATTATGGATTTTAAGTTCAATTTTCTTATAATTTTGGTTAAAACATAATATAATTGAATGTTTGCATCGAGAAACGTGACGTGAAAGCCATCCATTGACAAGGAAAGTTTAGTTATAGTCACTCATGCCTTCGGAAGCCTTATTAATCGCTTTAAATGCTTTTATAGTCTCATTATTTATTTTAAGTTGAATATTGTTACATTTTTGGTTAACAAAGATTGTAATTGAATGTTTTCCTCGAGAAACGTGAAGCGAAAGCCATCTATTGACAAGAAAAGTTCATTTATAGTCACTTATTCCTTTGAAAGCGTTATTATAGGTTTTAAATGGATTTATAATCTCATTATTGATTTTAAGTTCAATTTTCTTATAATTTTGTTTAAAACAGAATATAATTGAATGTTTACCTCGAGAAACGTGACGCGAGAGCCATCCATTGACAACAAAAGTTTATTTATAGTCACTCATGCCTTCGGAAGCCTTGTTACCCGCTTTAAATAGTTTTATAGTCTCATTATTGATTTTAAGTTGAATATTCTTACATTTTTGGTTAAAATAGATTATAATTGCATGTTAGCCTCGGGAAACATGAAGCGAAAGCCATCTATTGACAAGAAAAGTTGATTTATAGTCACTCATTCCTTTGAAAACGTTATTAATGGTTTTAAATGGATTTATAATCTCGTTATTGATTTGAAGTTCAATTTTCTTAAAATTTTAGTTAAAACAGAATATAATTGAATGTTTGCCTCGAGAAACGTGACGCGAAAGCCATCCATTGACAAGGAAAGTTTAGTTATAGTCACTCATGCCTTCGGAAGCCTTATTAATCGCTTTAAATGCTTTTATAGTCTCATTATTGATTTTAAGTTGAATATTGTTACATTTTTGGTTAACAAAGATTGTAATTGAATGTTTGCCTCGAGAAACGTGAAGCGAAAGCCATCTATTGTCAAGAAAAGTTCATTTATAGTCACTCATTCGTTTGAAAGCGTTATTATTTGTTTTAAATGGATTTATAATCTCATTATGGATTTTAAGTTCAATTTTCTTATAATTTTGGTTAAAACAGAATATAATTGAATGTTTGCCTCAAGAAACGTGACGCGAAAGCCATCCATTGACAAGGAAAGTTTAGTTATAGTCACTCATGCCTTCGGAAGCCTTATTAATCGCTTTAAATGCTTTTATAGTCTCATTATTGATTTTAAGTTGAATATTCTTTCATTTTTGGTTAACAAAGATTGTAATTGAATGTTTGCCTCGGGAAACGTGAAGCAAAAGCCATCTATTGACAAGAAAAGTTCATTTATAGTCACTCATTCCTTTGAAAGCGTTATTATTGATTTTAAATGGATTTATAATCTCATTATTGATTTTAAGTTCAATTTTCTTAAAATTTTGTTGAAAACAGAATATAATTGAATGATTGCTTCGAGAAACATGACGCGAAAGCCATCCATTGACAACAAAAGTTTATTTATAGTCACTCATGCCTTCGGACGCCTTATTACTCGCTTTAAATGCTTTTATAGTCTCATTGTTGATTTTAAGTTGAATATTCCTACATTTTTGGTTATCAAAGATTGTAATTGAATGTTTGCCTCGGGAAACGTGAAGCGAAGGCCATCTATTGACAAGAAAAGTTCATTTATAGTCACTCATTCCTTTGAAAGCGTTATTATTGGTTTTAAATGGATTTATAATCTCATTATTGATTTTAAGTTCAATTTTCTTATAATTTTGTTTAAAACAGAATATAATTGAATGTTTACCTCGAGAAACGTGACGCGAAAGCCATCCATTGACAACAAAGGTTTATTTATAGTCACTCATGCCTTCGGAAGCCTTATTACCCGCTTTAAATAGTTTTATAGTATCATTATTGATTTTAAGTTGAATATTCTTACATTTTTGGTTAACACAGATTATAATTGAATTTTAACCTCGGGAAATGTGAAGCGAAAGCCATCTATAGACAAGAAAAGTTCATTTATAGTCACTCATTCCTTTGAAAGCGTTATTATTGGTTTTAAATGGATTTATAATCTCATTATGGATTTTAAGTTCAATTTTCTTATAATTTTGGTTAAAACATAATATAATTGAATGTTTGCATCGAGAAACGTGACGTGAAAGCCATCCATTGACAAGGAAAGTTTAGTTATAGTCACTCATGCCTTCGGAAGCCTTATTAATCGCTTTAAATGCTTTTATAGTCTCATTATTTATTTTAAGTTGAATATTGTTACATTTTTGGTTAACAAAGATTGTAATTGAATGTTTGCCTCGAGAAACGTGAAGCGAAAGCCATCTATTGACAAGAAAAGTTCATTTATAGTCACTTATTCCTTTGAAAGCGTTATTATAGGTTTTAAATGGATTTATAATCTCATTATTGATTTTAAGTTCCATTTTCTTATAATTTTGTTTAAAACAGAATATAATTGAATGTTTACCTCGAGAAACGTGACGCGAGAGCCATCCATTGACAACAAAAGTTTATTTATAGTCACTCATGCCTTCGGAAGCCTTGTTACCCGCTTTAAATAGTTTTATAGTCTCATTATTGATTTTAAGTTGAATATTCTTACATTTTTGGTTAAAATAGATTATAATTGCATGTTAGCCTCGGGAAACATGAAGCGAAAGCCATCTATTGACAAGAAAAGTTGATTTATAGTCACTCATTCCTTTGAAAGCGTTATTAATGGTTTTAAATGGATTTATAATCTCATTATTGATTTGAAGTTCAATTTTCTTAAAATTTTGGTTAAAACAGAATATAATTGAATGTTTGCCTCGAGAAACGTGACGCGAAAGCCATCCATTGACAAGGAAAGTTTAGTTATAGTCACTCATGCCTTCGGAAGCCCTATTAATCGCTTTAAATGCTTTTATAGTCTCATTATTGATTTTAAGTTGAATATTGTTACATTTTTTGTTAACAAAGATTGTAATTGAATGTTTGCTTCGAGAAACGTGAAGCGAAAGCCATCTATTGTCAAGAAAAGTTCATTTATAGTCACTCATTCGTTTGAAAGCGTTATTATTTGTTTTAAATGGATTTATAATCTCATTATGGATTTTAAGTTCAATTTTCTTATAATTTTGGTTAAAACAGAATATAATTGAATGTTTGCCTCAAGAAACGTGACGCGAAAGCCATCCATTGACAAGGAAAGTTTAGTTATAGTCACTCATGCCTTCGGAAGCCTTATTAATCGCTTTAAATGCTTTTATAGTCTCATTATTGATTTTAAGTTGAATATTCTTTCATTTTTGGTTAACAAAGATTGTAATTGAATGTTTGCCTCGGGAAACGTGAAGCGAAAGCCATCTATTGACAAGAAAAGTTCATTTATAGTCACTCATTCCTTTGAAAGCGTTATTATTGATTTTAAATGGATTTATAATCTCATTATTGATTTTAAGTTCAATTTTCTTAAAATTTTGTTGAAAACAGAATATAATTGAATGATTGCTTCGAGAAACATGACGCGAAAGCCATCCATTGACAACAAAAGTTTATTTATAGTCACTCATGCCTTCGGAAGCCTTATTACTCGCTTTAAATGCTTTTATAGTCTCATTGTTGATTTTAAGTTGAATATTCCTACATTTTTGGTTATCAAAGATTGTAATTGAATGTTTGCCTCGGGAAACGTGAAGCGAAGGCCATCTATTGACAAGAAAAGTTCATTTATAGTCACTCATTCCTTTGAAAGCGTTATTATTGGTTTTAAATGGATTTATAATCTCATTATTGATTTTAAGTTCAATTTTCTTATAATTTTGTCTAAAACAGAATATAATTGAATGTTTACCTCGAGAAACGTGACGCGAAAGCCATCCATTGACAACAAAGGTTTATTTATAGTCACTCATGCCTTCGGAAGCCTTATTACCCGCTTTAAATAATTTTATAGTATCATTATTGATTTTAAGTTGAATATTCTTACATTTTTGGTTAACACAGATTATAATTGAATTTTAACCTCGGGAAATGTGAAGCGAAAGCCATCTATAGACAAGAAAAGTTCATTTATAGTCACTCATTCCTTTGAAAGCGTTATTATTGGTTTTAAATGGATTTATAATCTCATTATGGATTTTAAGTTCAATTTTCTTATAATTTTGGTTAAAACAGAATATAATTGAATGTTTGCATCGAGAGACGTGACGTGAAAGCCATCCATTGACAAGAAAAGTTTAGTTATAGTCACTCATGCCTTCGGAAGCCTTATTAATCGCTTTAAATGCTTTTATAGTCTCATTATTTATTTTAAGTTGAATATTATTACATTTTTGGTTAACAAAGATTGTAATTGAATGTTTGCCTCGAGAAACGTGAAGCGAAAGCCATCTATTGACAAGAAAAGTTCATTTATAGTCACTTATTCCTTTGAAAGCGTTATTATAAGTTTTAAATGGATTTATAATCTCATTATGGATTTTAAGTTCAATTTTCTTATAATTTTGGTTAAAACAGAATATAATTGAATGTTTACCTCGAGAAACGTGACGCGAAAGCCATCTATTGACAAGGAAAGTTTAGTTATAGTCACTCATGCCTTCGGAAGCCTTATTAATCCCTTTAAATGCTTTTATAGTCTCATTATTGATTTTAAGTTAAATATTCTTTCATTTTTGGTTAACAAAGATTGTAATTGAATGTTTACCTCGGAAAACGTGAAGCGAAAGCCATCTATTGGCAAGAAAAGTTCATTTATAGTCACTCATTCTTTTGAAAGCGTTATTATTGGTTTTAAATGGATTTATAATCTCATTATTGAATTGAAGTTCAATTTTCTTACAATTTTGGTTAAAACAGAATATAATTGAATGTTTGCCTCGAGAAACATGTCGCAAAAGCCATCCATTGACAAGGAAAGTTTAGTTATAGTCACTCATGCCTTCGAAAGCCTTATTAATCGCTTTAAATGCTTTTATAGTCTAATTATTGATTTTAAGTTGAATATTCTTTCATTTTTGGTTAACAAAGATTGTAATTGAATGTTTGCCTCGGGAAACGTGAAGCAAAAGCCATCTATTGACAAGAAAAGTTCATTTATAGTCACTCATTCCTTTGAAAGCGTTATTATTGGTTTTAAATGGATTTATAATCTCATTATTGATTTTAAGTTCAATTTTCTTACAATTTTGTTTAAAACATAATATAATTGAATGATTGCCTCGAGAAACATGACGCGAAAGCCATCCATTGACAACAAAAGTTTATTTATAGTCACTCATGCCTTCGGAAGCCTTATTACTCGCTTTAAATGCTTTTATAGTCTCATTGTTGATTTTAAGTTGAATATTCTTCCATTTTTGGTTATCAAAGATTGTAATTGAATGTTTGCCTCGGGAAACGTGAAGCGAAGGCCATCTATTGACAAGAAAAGTTCATTTATAGTCACTCATTCCTTTGAAAGCGTTATTATTGGTTTTAAATGGATTTATAATCTCATTATTGATTTTAAGTTCAATTTTCTTATAATTTTGTTTAAAACAGAATATAATTGAATGTTTACCTCGAGAAACGTGACGCGAAAGCCATCCATTGACAACAAAGGTTTATTTATAGTCACTCATGCCTTCGGAAGCCTTATTACCCGCTTTAAATAGTTTTATAGTATCATTATTGATTTTAAGTTGAATATTCTTACATTTTTGGTTAACACAGATTATAATTGAATTTTAACCTCGGGAAATGTGAAGCGAAAGCCATCTATAGACAAGAAAAGTTCATTTATAGTCACTCATTCCTTTGAAAGCGTTATTATTGGTTTTAAATGGATTTATAATCTCATTATGGATTTTAAGTTCAATTTTCTTATAATTTTGGTTAAAACAGAATATAATTGAATGTTTGCATCGAGAAACGTGACGTGAAAGCCATCCATTGACGAGGAAAGTTTAGTTATAGTCACTCATGCCTTCGGAAGCCTTATTAATTGCTTTAAATGCTTTTATAGTCTCATTATTTATTTTAAGTTGAATATTGTTACATTTTTGGTTAACAAAGATTGTAATTGAATGTTTGCCTCGAGAAACGTGAAGCGAAAGCCATCTATTGACAAGAAAAGTTCATTTATAGTCACTTATTCCTTTGAAAGCGTTATTATAGGTTTTAAATGGATTTATAATCTCATTATTGATTTTAAGTTCAATTTTCTTATAATTTTGTTTAAAACAGAATATAATTGAATGTTTACCTCGAGAAACGTGACGCGAGAGCCATCCATTGACAACAAAAGTTTATTTATAGTCACTCATGCCTTCGGAAGCCTTGTTACCCGCTTTAAATAGTTTTATAGTCTCATTATTGATTTTAAGTTCAATTTTCTTACAATTTTGTTTAAAACATAATATAATTGAATGATTGCCTCGAGAAACATGACGCGAAAGCCATCCATTGACAACAAAAGTTTATTTATAGTCACTCATGCCTTCGGAAGCCTTATTACTCGCTTTAAATGCTTTTATAGTCTCATTGTTGATTTTAAGTTGAATATTCTTCCATTTTTGGTTATCAAAGATTGTAATTGAATGTTTGCCTCGGGAAACGTGAAGCGAAGGCCATCTATTGACAAGAAAAGTTCATTTATAGTCACTCATTCCTTTGAAAGCGTTATTATTGGTTTTAAATGGATTTATAATCTCATTATTGATTTTAAGTTCAATTTTCTTATAATTTTGTTTAAAACAGAATATAATTGAATGTTTACCTCGAGAAACGTGACGCGAAAGCCATCCATTGACAACAAAGGTTTATTTATAGTCACTCATGCCTTCGGAAGCCTTATTACCCGCTTTAAATAGTTTTATAGTATCATTATTGATTTTAAGTTGAATATTCTTACATTTTTGGTTAACACAGATTATAATTTAATTTTAACCTCGGGAAATGTGAAGCGAAAGCCATCTATAGACAAGAAAAGTTCATTTATAGTCACTCATTCCTTTGAAAGCGTTATTATTGGTTTTAAATGGATTTATAATCTCATTATGGATTTTAAGTTCAATTTTCTTATAATTTTGGTTAAAACAGAATATAATTGAATGTTTGCATCGAGAAACGTGACGTGAAAGCCATCCATTGACAAGGAAAGTTTAGTTATAGTCACTCATGCCTTCGGAAGCCTTATTAATCGCTTTAAATGCTTTTATAGTCTCATTATTTATTTTAAGTTGAATATTGTTACATTTTTGGTTAACAAAGATTGTAATTGAATGTTTGCCTCGAGAAACGTGAAGCGAAAGCCATCTATTGACAAGAAAAGTTCATTTATAGTCACTTATTCCTTTGAAAGCGTTATTATAGGTTTTAAATGGATTTATAATCTCATTATTGATTTTAAGTTCAATTTTCTTATAATTTTGTTTAAAACAGAATATAATTGAATGTTTACCTCGAGAAACGTGACGCGAGAGCCATCCATTGACAACAAAAGTTTATTTATAGTCACTCATGCCTTCGGAAGCCTTGTTACCCGCTTTAAATAGTTTTATAGTCTCATTATTGATTTTAAGTTGAATATTCTTACATTTTTGGTTAAAATAGATTATAATTGCATGTTAGCCTCGGGAAACATGAAGCGAAAGCCATCTATTGACAAGAAAAGTTGGTTTATAGTCACTCATTCCTTTGAAAGCGTTATTAATGGTTTTAAATGGATTTATAATCTCATTATTGATTTGAAGTTCAATTTTCTTAAAATTTTGGTTAAAACAGAATATAATTGAATGTTTGCCTCGAGAAACGTGACGCGAAAGCCATCCATTGACAAGGAAAGTTTAGTTATAGTCACTCATGCCTTCGGAAGCCTTATTAATCGCTTTAAATGCTTTTATAGTCTCATTATTGATTTTAAGTTGAATATTGTTACATTTTTGGTTAACAAAGATTGTAATTGAATGTTTGCCTTGAGAAACGTGAAGCGAAAGCCATCTATTGTCAAGAAAAGTTCATTTATAGTCACTCATTCGTTTGAAAGCGTTATTATTTGTTTTAAATGGATTTATAATCTCATTATGGATTTTAAGTTCAATTTTCTTATAATTATGGTTAAAACAGAATATAATTGAATGTTTGCCTCAAGAAACGTGACGCGAAAGCCATCCATTGACAAGGAAAGTTTAGTTATAGTCACTCATGCCTTCGGAAGCCTTATTAATCGCTTTAAATGCTTTTATAGTCTCATTATTGATTTTAACTTGAACATTGTTACATTTTTGGTTAACAAAGATTGTAATTGAATGTTTGCCTCGAGAAACGTGAAGCGAAAGCCATCTATTGTCAAGAAAAGTTCATTTATAGTCACTCATTCGTTTGAAAGCGTTATTATTTGTTTTAAATGGATTTATAATCTCATTATGGATTTTAAGTTCAATTTTCTTATAATTTTGGTTAAAACAGAATATATTTGAATGTTTGCCTCAAGAAACGTGACGCGAAAGCCATCCATTGACAAGGAAAGTTTAGTTATAGTCACTCATGCCTTCGGAAGCCTTATTAATCGCTTTAAATGCTTTTATAGTCTCATTATTGATTTTAACTTGAACATTGTTACATTTTTGGTTAGCAAAGATTGTAATTGAATGTTTGCCTCGAGAAACGTGAAGCGAAAGCCATCTATTGTCAAGAAAAATTCATTTATAGTCACTCATTCCTTTGAAAGCGTTATTATTTGTTTTAAATGGATTTATAATCTCATTATGGATTTTAAGTTCAATTTTCTTATAATTTTGGTTAAAACAGAATATAATTGAATGTTTGCCTCGAGAAACGTGACGCGAAAGCCATCCATTGACAAGGAAAGTTTAGTTATAGTCACTCATGCCTTTCGGAAGCCTTATTAATCGCTTTAAATGCTTTTATAGTCTCATTATTGATTTTAAGTTGAACATTGTTACATTTTTGGGTAGCAAAGATTGTAATTGAATGTTTGCCTCGAGAAACGTGAAGCGAAAGCCATCTATTGTCAAGAAAAATTCATTTATAGTCACTCATACCTTTGAAAGCGTTATTATTTGTTTTAAATGGATTTATAATCTCATTATGGATTTTAAGTTCAATTTTCTTAAAATTTTGTTTAAAAAAGAATATAAGTGAATGATTGCCTCGAGAAACATGACGCGAAAACCATCCATTGACAACAAAAGTTTATTTATAGTCACTCATGCCTTCGGAAGCCTTATTACTCGCTTTAAATAGTTTTATAGTATCATTATTGATTTTAAGTTGAATATTCTTACATTTTTGGTTAAAACAGATTATAATTGAATTTTAACCTCGGGAAATGTGAAGCGAAAGCCATCTATAGACAAGAAAAGTTCATTTATAGTCACTCATTCCTTTGAAAGCGTTATTATTGGTTTTAAATGGATTTATAATCTCATTATTGATTTTAAGTTCAATTTTCTTAAAATTTTGTTTAAAAAAGAATATAAGTGAATGATTGCCTCGAGAAACATGACGCGAAAACCATCCATTGACAACAAAAGTTTATTTATAGTCACTCATGCCTTCGGAAGCCTTATTACTCGCTTTAAATAGTTTTATAGTATCATTATTGATTTTAAGTTGAATATTCTTACATTTTTGGTTAAAACAGATTATAATTGAATTTTAACCTCGGGAAATGTGAAGCGAAAGCCATCTATAGACAAGAAAAGTTCATTTATAGTCACTCATTCCTTTGAAAGCGTTATTAGTGGTTTTAAATGGATTTATAATCTCATTATGGATTTTAAGTTCAATTTTCTTATAATTTTGGTTAAAACAGAATATAATTGAATGTTTGCATCGAGAAACGTGATGTGAAAGCCATCCATTGACAAGGAAAGTTTAGTTATAGTCACTCATGCCTTCGGAAGCCTTATTAATCGCTTTAAATGCTTTTATAGTCTCATTATTTATTTTAAGTTGAATATTGTTACATTTTTGGTTAACAAAGATTGTAATTGAATGTTTGCCTCGAGAAACGTGAAGCGAAAGCCATCTATTGACAAGAAAAGTTCATTTATAGTCACTTATTCCTTTGAAAGCGTTATTATAGGTTTTAAATGGATTTATAATCTCATTATTGATTTTAAGTTCAATTTTCTTATAATTTTGTTTAAAACAGAATATAATTGAATGTTTACCTCGAGAAACGTGACGCGAGAGCCATCCATTGACAACAAAAGTTTATTTATAGTTACTCATGCCTTCGGAAGCCTTATTAATCGCTTTAAATGCTTTTATAGTCTCATTATTGATTTTAAGTTGAACATTGTTACATTTTTGGTTAGCAAAGATTGTAATTGAATGTTTGCCTCGAGAAACGTGAAGCGAAAGCCATCTATTGTCAAGAAAAATTCATTTATAGTCACTCATACCTTTGAAAGCGTTATTATTTGTTTTAAATGGATTTATAATCTCATTATGGATTTTAAGTTCAATTTTCTTATAATTTTGGTTAAAACAGAATATAATTGAATGTTTGCCTCGAGAAACGTGACGCGAAAGCCATCCATTGACGAGGAAAGTTTAGTTATAGTCACTCATGCCTTTCGGAAGCCTTATTAATCGCTTTAAATGCTTTTATAGTCTCATTATTGATTTTAAGTTGAATATTCTTACATTTTTGGGTAACAAAGATTGTAATTGAATGTTTGCCTCGACAAACATGAAGCGAAAGCCATCAATTGACAAGAAAAGTTCATTTATAGTCACTCATTCCTTTGAAAGCGTTATTATTGATTTTAAATGGATTTATAATCTCATTATTGATTTTAAGTTCAATTTTCTTACAATTTTGTTTAAAACAGAATATAATTGAATGATTGCCTCGAGAAACATGACGCGAAAGCCATCCATTGACAACAAAAGTTTATTTATAGTCACTCATGCCTTCAGAAGCCTTATTACTCGCTTTAAATGCTTTTATAGTCTCATTGTTGATTTTAAGTTGAATATTCTTCCATTTTTGGTTATCAAAGATTGTAATTGAATGTTTGCCTCGAGAAACGTGAAGCGAAGGCCATCTATTGATAAGAAAAGTTCATTTATAGTCACTCATTCCTTTGAAAGCGTTATTATTAGTTTTAAATGGATTTATAATCTCATTATTGATTTTAAGTTCAATTTTCTTATAATTTTGTTTAAAACAGAATATAATTGAATGTTTACCTCGAGAAACGTGACGCGAAAGCCATCCATTGACAACAAAGGTTTACTTATAGTCACTCATGCCTTCGGAAGCCTTATTACCCGCTTTAAATAGTTTTATAGTATCATTATTGATTTTAAGTTGAATATTCTTACATTTTTGGTTAACACAGATTATAATTGAATTTTAACCTTGGGAAATGTGAAGCGAAAGCCATCTATAGACAAGAAAAGTTCATTTATAGTCACTCATTCCTTTGAAAGCGTTATTATTGGTTTTAAATGGATTTATAATCTCATTATGGATTTTAAGTTCAATTTTCTTATAATTGAATGTTTGCCTCGAGAAACATGTCGCGAAAGCCATCCATTGACAAGGAAAGTTTAGTTATAGTCACTCATGCCTTCGGAAGCCTTATTAATCGCTTTAAATGCTTTTATAGTCTCATTATTTATTTTAAGTTGAATATTGTTACATTTTTTGTTAACAAAGATTGTAATTGAATGTTTGCCTCGAGAAACGTGAAGCGAAAGCCATCTATTGACAAGAAAAGTTCATTTATAGTCACTTATTCCTTTGAAAGCGTTATTAATGGTTTTAAATGGATTTATAATCTCATTATTGATTTGAAGTTTAATTTTCTTAAAATTTTGGTTAAAACAGAATATAATTGAATGTTTGCCTCGAGAAACGTAACGCGAAAGCCATCCATTGACAAGGAAAGTTTAGTTATAGTCACTCATGCCTTCGGAAGCCTTATTAATCGCTTTAAATGCTTTTATAGTCTCATTATTGATTTTAAGTTGAACATTGTTACATTTTTGGTTAGCAAAGATTGTAATTGAATATTTGCCTCGAGAAACGTGAAGCGAAAGCCATCTATTGTCAAGAAAAATTCATTTATAGTCACTCATTCCTTTGAAAGCGTTATTATTTGTTTTAAATGGATTTATAATCTCATTATGGATTTTAAGTTCAATTTTCTTATAATTTTGGTTAAAACAGAATGTAATTGAATGTTTGCCTCGAGAAACGTGACGCGAAAGCCATCCATTGACAAGGAAAGTTTAGTTATAGTCACTCATGCCTTTCGGAAGCCTTATTAATCGCTTTAAATGCTTTTATAGTCTCATTATTGATTTTAAGTTGAATATTCTTACATTTTTGGGTAACAAAGATTGTAATTGAATGTTTGCCTCGAGAAACATGAAGCGAAAGCCATCAATTGACAAGAAAATTTCATTTATAGTCACTCATTCCTTTGAAAGCGTTATTATTGGTTTTAAATGGATTTATAATCTCATTATTGATTTTAAGTTCAATTTTCTTAAAATTTTGTTTAAAAAAGAATATAATTGAATGATTGCCTCGAGAAACATGACGCGAAAACCATCCATTGACAACAAAAGTTTATTTATAGTCACTCATGCCTTCGGAAGCCTTATTACTCGCTTTAAATAGTTTTATAGTATCATTATTGATTTTAAGTTGAATATTCTTACATTTTTGGTTAAAACAGATTATAATTGAATTTTAACCTCGGGAAATGTGAAGCGAAAGCCATCTATAGACAAGAAAAGTTCATTTATAGTCACTCATTCCTTTGAAAGCGGTATTATTGGTTTTAAATGGATTTATAATCTCATTATGGATTTTAAGTTCAATTTTCTTATAATTTTGGTTAAAACAGAATATAATTGAATGTTTGCCTCGAGAAACGTGACGCGAAAGCCATCCATTGACAAGGAAAGTTTAGTTATAGTCACTCATGCCTTTTGGAAGCCTTATTAATCGCTTTAAATGCTTTTATAGTCTCATTTTTGATTTTAAGTTGAATATTCTTACATTTTTGGGTAACAAAGATTGTAATTGAATGTTTGCCTCGAGAAACATGAAGCGAAAGCCATCAATTGACAAGAAAAGTTCATTTATAGTCACTCATTCCTTTGAAAGCGTTATTATTGGTTTTAAATGGATTTATAATCTCATTATTGATTTTAAGTTCAATTTTCTTAAAATTTTGTTTAAAAAAGAATATAATTGAATGATTGCCTTGAGAAACATGACGCGAAAACCATCCATTGACAACAAAAGTTTATTTATAGTCACTCATGCCATCGGAAGCCTTATTACTCGCTTTAAATAGTTTTATAGTATCATTATTGATTTTAAGTTGAATATTCTTACATTTTTGGTTAAAACAGATTATAATTGAATTTTAACCTCGGGAAATGTGAAGCGAAAGCCATCTATAGACAAGAAAAGTTCATTTATAGTCACTCATTCCTTTGAAAGCGGTATTATTGGTTTTAAATGGATTTATAATCTCATTATGGATTTTAAGTTCAATTTTCTTATAATTTTGGTTAAAACAGAATATAATATAATGTTTGCATCGAGAAACGTGACGTGAAAGCCATCCATTGACAAGGAAAGTTTAGTTATAGTCACTCATGCCTTCGGAAGCCTTATTAATCCCTTTAAATGCTTTTATAGTCTCATTATTTATCTTAAGTTGAATATTGTTACATTTTTGGTTAACAAAGATTGTAATTGAATGTTTGCCTCGAGAAACGTGAAGCGAAAGCCATCTATTGACAAGAAAAGTTCATTTATAGTCACTTATTCCTTTGAAAGCGTTATTATAGGTTTTAAATGGATTTATAATCTCATTATTGATTTTAAGTTTAATTTTCTTATAATTTTGTTTAAAACAGAATATAATTGAATGTTTACCTCGAGAAACGTGACGCGAGAGCCATCCATTGACAACAAAAGTTTATTTATAGTCACTCATGCCTTCGGAAGCCTTGTTACCCGCTTTAAATAGTTTTATAGTCTCATTATTGATTTTAAGTTGAATATTCTTACATTTTTGGTTAAAATAGATTATAATTGCATGTTAGCCTCGGGAAACATGAAGCGAAAGCCATCTATTGACAAGAAAAGTTGATTTATAGTCACTCATTCCTTTGAAAGCGTTATTAATGGTTTTAAATGGATTTATAATCTCATTATTGATTTGAAGTTCAATTTTCTTAAAAATTTGGTTAAAACAGAATATAATTGAATGTTTGCCTCGAGAAACGTGACGCGAAAGCCATCCATTGACAAGGAAAGTTTAGTTATAGTCACTCATGCCTTCGGAAGCCTTATTAATCGCTTTAAATGCTTTTATAGTCTCATTATTGATTTTAAGTTGAATATTCTTACATTTTTGGGTAACAAAGATTGTAATTGAATGTTTGCCTCGAGAAACATGAAGCGAAAGCCATCAATTGACAAGAAAAGTTCATTTGTAGTCACTCATTCCTTTGAAAGCGTTATTATTGGTTTTAAATGGATTTATAATCTCATTATTGATTTTAAGTTCAATTTTCTTCAAATTTTGTTTAAAACAGAATATAATTGAATGATTGCCTCGAGAAACATGACGCGAAAACCATCCATTGACAACAAAAGTTTATTTATAGTCACTCATGCCTTCGGAAGCCTTATTACTCGCTTTAAAAAGTTTTATAGTCTCATTGTTGATTTTAAGTTGAATATTGTTACATTTTTGGTTAACAAAGATTGTAATTGAAAGTTTGCCTCGGGAAACAAGAAGCGAAAGCCATCTATTGACAAGAAAAGTTCATTTATAGTCACTCATTCGTTTGAAAGCGTTATTATTGGTTTTAAATGGATTTATAATCTCATTATTGATTTTAAGTTCAATTTTCTTACAATTTTGTTTAAAACAGAATATAATTGAATGTTTACCTCGAGAAACGTGACGCGAAAGCCATCCATTGACAACAAAAGTTTATTTATAGTCACTCATGCCCTCGGAAGCCTTATTACCCGCTTTAAATAGTTTTATAGTCTCATTATTGATTTTAAGTTAAATATTCTTACATTTTTGTTTAAAACAGATTATAATTGAATGTTAACCTCTGGAAACGTGAAGCGAAAGCCATCTATTGACAAGAAAAGCGCATTTATAGTCACTCATTCCTTCGGAATCCTTATTAATCCCTTTAAATGCTTTTATAGTCTCATTATTGATTTTAAGTTAAATATTCTTTCATTTTTGGTTAACAAAGATTGTAATTGAATGTTTACCTCGGGAAACGTGAAGCGAAAGCCATCTATTGGCAAGAAAAGTTCATTTATAGTCACTCATTCTTTTGAATGCGTTATTATTGGTTTTAAATGGATTTATAATCTCATTATTGATTTGAAGTTCAATTTTCTTACAATTTTGGTTAAAACAGAATATAATTGAATGTTTGCCTCGAGAAACATGTCGCGAAAGCCATCCATTGACAAGGAAAGTTTAGTTATAGTCACTCATGCCTTCGGAAGCCTTATTAATCGCTTTAAATGCTTTTATAGTCTCATTATTGATTTTAAGTTCAATATTCTTTCATTTTTGGTTAACAAAGATTGTAATTGAATGTTTGCCTCGAGAAACGTGAAGCGAAAGCCATCTATTGACAAGAAAAGTTTATTTATAGTCACTCATTCCTTTGAAAGTGTTATTATTGATTTTAAATGGATTTATAATCTCATTATTGATTTTAAGTTCAATTTTCTTACAATTTTGTTTAAAACAGAATATAATTGAATGATTGCCTCGAGAAACATGACGCGAAAGCCATCCATTTACAACAAAAGTTTATTTATAGTCACTCATGCCTTCGGAAGCCTTATTACTCGCTTTAAATGCTTTTATAGTCTCATTGTTGATTTTAAGTTGAATATTCTTACATTTTTGGTTATCAAAGATTGTAATTGAATGTTTGCCTCGGGAAACGTGAAGCGAAGGCCATCTATTGACAAGAAAAGTTCGTTTATAGTCACTCATTCCTTTGAAAGCGTTATTATTGGTTTTAAATGGATTTATAATCTCATTATTGATTTTAAGTTCAATTTTCTTATAATTTTGTTTAAAACAGAATATAATTCAATGTTTACCTCGAGAAACGTGACGCGAAAGCCATCCATTGACAACAAAAGTTTATTTATAGTCACTCATGCCTTCGGAAGCCTTATTACCCGCTTTAAATAGTTTTATAGTATCATTATTGATTTTAAGTTGAATATTCTTACATTTTTGGTTAACACAGATTATAATTGAATTTTAACCTCGGGAAATGTGAAGCGAAAGCCATCTATAGACAAGAAAAGTTCATTTATAGTCACTCATTCCTTTGAAAGCGTTATTATTGGTTTTAAATGGATTTATAATCTCATTATGGATTTTAAGTTCAATTTTCTTATAATTGAATGTTTGCCTCGAGAAACATGTCGCGAAAGCCATCCATTGACAAGGAAAGTTTAGTTATAGTCACTCATGCCTTCGGAAGCCTTATTAATCGCTTTAAATGCTTTTATAGTCTCATTATTTATTTTAAGTTGAATATTGTTACATTTTTGGTTAACAAAGATTGTGATTGAATGTTTGCCTCGAGAAACGTGAAGCGAAAGCCATCTATTGACAAGAAAAGTTCATTTATAGTCACTTATTCCTTTGAAAGCGTTATTAATGGTTTTAAATGGATTTATAATCTCATTATTGATTTGAAGTTTAATTTTCTTAAAATTTTGATTAAAACAGAATATAATTGAATGTTTGCCTCGAGAAACGTAACGCGAAAGCCATCCATTGACAAGGAAAGTTTAGTTATAGTCACTCATGCCTTCGGAAGCCTTATTAATCGCTTTAAATGCTTTTATAGTCTCATTATTGATTTTAAGTTGAACATTGTTACATTTTTGGTTAGCAAAGATTGTAATTGAATGTTTGCCTCGAGAAACGTGAAGTGAAAGCCATCTATTGTCAAGAAAAATTCATTTATAGTCACTCATTCCTTTGAAAGCGTTATTATTGGTTTTAAATGGATTTATAATCTCATTATGGATTTTAAGTTCAATTTTCTTATAATTTTGGTTAAAACAGAATATAATTGAATGTTTACCACGAGAAACATGACGCGAAAGCCATCCATTGACAAGGAAAGTTTCGTTATAGTCACTCATGCCTTTCGGAAGCCTTATTAATCGCTTTAAATGCTTTTATAGTCTCATTATTGATTTTAAGTTGAATATTCTTACATTTTTGGGTAACAAAGATTGTAATTGAATGTTTGCCTCGAGAAACATGAAGCGAAAGCCATCAATTGACAAGAAAAGTTCATTTATAGTCACTCATTCCTTTGAAAGCGTTATTATTGGTTTTAAATGGATTTATAATCTCATTATTGATTTTAAGTTCAATTTTCTTAAAATTTTGTTTAAAAAAGAATATAATTGAATGATTGCCTCGAGAAACATGACGCGAAAACCATCCATTGACAACAAAAGTTTATTTATAGTCACTCATGCCTTCGGAAGCCTTATTACTCGCTTTAAATAGTTTTATAGTATCATTATTGATTTTAAGTTGAATATTCTTACATTTTTGGTTAAAACAGATTATAATTGAATTTTAACCTCGGGAAATGTGAAGCGAAAGCCATCTATAGACAAGAAAAGTTCATTTATAGTCACTCATTCCTTTGAAAGCGGTATTATTGGTTTTAAATGGATTTATAATCTCATTATGGATTTTAAGTTCAATTTTCTTATAATTTTGGTTAAAACAGAATATAATTGAATGTTTGCCTCGAGAAACGTGACGCGAAAGCCATCCATTGACAAGGAAAGTTTAGTTATAGTCACTCATGCCTTTTGGAAGCCTTATTAATCGCTTTAAATGCTTTTATAGTCTCATTATTGATTTTAAGTTGAATATTCTTACATTTTTGGGTAACAAAGATTGTAATTGAATGTTTGCCTCGAGAAACATGAAGCGAAAGCCATCAATTGACAAGAAAAGTTCATTTATAGTCACTCATTCCTTTGAAAGCGTTATTATTGGTTTTAAATAGATTTATAATCTCATTATTGATTTTAAGTTCAATTTTCTTAAAATTTTGTTTAAAAAAGAATATAATTGAATGATTGCCTTGAGAAACATGACGCGAAAACCATCCATTGACAACAAAAGTTTATTTATAGTCACTCATGCCATCGGAAGCCTTATTACTCGCTTTAAATAGTTTTATAGTATCATTATTGATTTTAAGTTGAATATTCTTACATTTTTGGTTAAAACAGATTATAATTGAATTTTAACCTCGGGAAATGTGAAGCGAAAGCCATCTATAGACAAGAAAAGTTCATTTATAGTCACTCATTCCTTTGAAAGCGGTATTATTGGTTTTAAATGGATTTATAATCTCATTATGGATTTTAAGTTCAATTTTCTTATAATTTTGGTTAAAACAGAATATAATATAATGTTTGCATCGAGAAACGTGACGTGAAAGCCATCCATTGACAAGGAAAGTTTAGTTATAGTCACTCATGCCTTCGGAAGCCTTATTAATCCCTTTAAATGCTTTTATAGTCTCATTATTTATTTTAAGTTGAATATTGTTACATTTTTGGTTAACAAAGATTGTAATTGAATGTTTGCCTCGAGAAACGTGAAGCGAAAGCCATCTATTGACAAGAAAAGTTCATTTATAGTCACTTATTCCTTTGAAAGCGTTATTATAGGTTTTAAATGGATTTATAATCTCATTATTGATTTTAAGTTTAATTTTCTTATAATTTTGTTTAAAACAGAATATAATTGAATGTTTACCTCGAGAAACGTGACGCGAGAGCCATCCATTGACAACAAAAGTTTATTTATAGTCACTCATGCCTTCGGAAGCCTTGTTACCCGCTTTAAATAGTTTTATAGTCTCATTATTGATTTTAAGTTGAATATTCTTACATTTTTGGTTAAAATAGATTATAATTGCATGTTAGCCTCGGGAAACATGAAGCGAAAGCCATCTATTGACAAGAAAAGTTGATTTATAGTCACTCATTCCTTTGAAAGCGTTATTAATGGTTTTAAATGGATTTATAATCTCATTATTGATTTGAAGTTCAATTTTCTTAAAAATTTAGTTAAAACAGAATATAATTGAATGTTTGCCTCGAGAAACGTGACTCGAAAGCCATCCATTGACAAGGAAAGTTTAGTTATAGTCACTCATGCCTTCGGAAGCCTTATTAATCGCTTTAAATGCTTTTATAGTCTCATTATTGATTTTAAGTTGAATATTCTTACATTTTTGGGTAACAAAGATTGTAATTGAATGTTTGCCTCGAGAAACATGAAGCGAAAGCCATCAATTGACAAGAAAAGTTCATTTATAGTCACTCATTCCTTTGAAAGCGTTATTATTGGTTTTAAATGGATTTATAATCTCATTATTGATTTTAAGTTCAATTTTCTTCAAATTTTGTTTCAAACAGAATATAATTGAATGATTGCCTCGAGAAACATGACGCGAAAACCATCCATTGACAACAAAAGTTTATTTATAGTCACTCATGCCTTCGGAAGCCTTATTACTCGCTTTAAAAAGTTTTATAGTCTCATTGTTGATTTTAAGTTGAATATTGTTACATTTTTGGTTAACAAAGATTGTAATTGAAAGTTTGCCTCGGGAAACAAGAAGCGAAAGCCATCTATTGACAAGAAAAGTTCATTTATAGTCACTCATTCCTTTGAAAGCGTTATTATTGGTTTTAAATGGATTTATAATCTCATTATTGATTTTAAGTTCAATTTTCTTACAATTTTGTTTAAAACAGAATATAATTGAATGTTTACCTCGAGAAACGTGACGCGAAAGCCATCCATTGACAACAAAGGTTTACTTATAGTCACGCATGCCTTCGGAAGCCTTATTACCCGCTTTAAATAGTTTTATAGTATCATTATTGATTTTAAGTTGAATATTCTTACATTTTTGGTTAACACAGATTATAATTGAATTTTAACCTCGGGAAATGTGAAGCGAAAGCCATCTATAGACAAGAAAAGTTCATTTATAGTCACTCATTCCTTTGAAAGCGTTATTATTGGTTTTAAATGGATTTATAATCTCATTATGGATTTTAAGTTCAATTTTCTTATAATTGAATGTTTGCCTCGAGAAACATGTCGCGAAAGCCATCCATTGACAAGGAAAGTTTAGTTATAGTCACTCATGCCTTCGGAAGCCTTATTAATCGCTTTAAATGCTTTTATAGTCTCATTATTTATTTTAAGTTGAATATTGTTACATTTTTTGTTAACAAAGATTGTAATTGAATGTTTGCCTCGAGAAACGTGAAGCGAAAGCCATCTATTGACAAGAAAAGTTCATTTATAGTCACTTATTCCTTTGAAAGCGTTATTAATGGTTTTAAATGGATTTATAATCTCATTATTGATTTGAAGTTTAATTTTCTTAAAATTTTGGTTAAAACAGAATATAATTGAATGTTTGCCTCGAGAAACGTAACGCGAAAGCCATCCATTGACAAGGAAAGTTTAGTTATAGTCACTCATGCCTTCGGAAGCCTTATTAATCGCTTTAAATGCTTTTATAGTCTCATTATTGATTTTAAGTTGAACATTGTTACATTTTTGGTTAGCAAAGATTGTAATTGAATATTTGCCTCGAGAAACGTGAAGCGAAAGCCATCTATTGTCAAGAAAAATTCATTTATAGTCACTCATTCCTTTGAAAGCGTTATTATTTGTTTTAAATGGATTTATAATCTCATTATGGATTTTAAGTTCAATTTTCTTATAATTTTGGTTAAAACAGAATGTAATTGAATGTTTGCCTCGAGAAACGTGACGCGAAAGCCATCCATTGACAAGGAAAGTTTAGTTATAGTCACTCATGCCTTTCGGAAGCCTTATTAATCGCTTTAAATTGTTTTATAGTCTCATTATTGATTTTAAGTTGAATATTCTTACATTTTTGGGTAACAAAGATTGTAATTGAATGTTTGCCTCGAGAAACATGAAGCGAAAGCCATCAATTGACAAGAAAAGTTCATTTATAGTCACTCATTCCTTTGAAAGCGTTATTATTGGTTTTAAATGGATTTATAATCTCATTATTGATTTTAAGTTCAATTTTCTTAAAATTTTGTTTAAAAAAGAATATAATTGAATGATTGCCTCGAGAAACATGACGCGAAAACCATCCATTGACAACAAAAGTTTATTTATAGTCACTCATGCCTTCGGAAGCCTTATTACTCGCTTTAAATAGTTTTATAGTATCATTATTGATTTTAAGTTGAATATTCTTACATTTTTGGTTAAAACAGATTATAATTGAATTTTAACCTCGGGAAATGTGAAGCGAAAGCCATCTATAGACAAGAAAAGTTCATTTATAGTCACTCATTCCTTTGAAAGCGGTATTATTGGTTTTAAATGGATTTATAATCTCATTATGGATTTTAAGTTCAATTTTCTTATAATTTTGGTTAAAACAGAATATAATTGAATGTTTGCCTCGAGAAACGTGACGCGAAAGCCATCCATTGACAAGGAAAGTTTAGTTATAGTCACTCATGCCTTTTGGAAGCCTTATTAATCGCTTTAAATGCTTTTATAGTCTCATTATTGATTTTAAGTTGAATATTCTTACATTTTTGGGTAACAAAGATTGTAATTGAATGTTTGCCTCGAGAAACATGAAGCGAAAGCCATCAATTGACAAGAAAAGTTCATTTATAGTCACTCATTCCTTTGAAAGCGTTATTATTGGTTTTAAATGGATTTATAATCTCATTATTGATTTTAAATTCAATTTTCTTAAAATTTTGTTTAAAAAAGAATATAATTGAATGATTGCCTTGAGAAACATGACGCGAAAACCATCCATTGACAACAAAAGTTTATTTATAGTCACTCATGCCATCGGAAGCCTTATTACTCGCTTTAAATAGTTTTATAGTATCATTATTGATTTTAAGTTGAATATTCTTACATTTTTGGTTAAAACAGATTATAATTGAATTTTAACCTCGGGAAATGTGAAGCGAAAGCCATCTATAGACAAGAAAAGTTCATTTATAGTCACTCATTCCTTTGAAAGCGGTATTATTGGTTTTAAATGGATTTATAATCTCATTATGGATTTTAAGTTCAATTTTCTTATAATTTTGGTTAAAACAGAATATAATATAATGTTTGCATCGAGAAACGTGACGTGAAAGCCATCCATTGACAAGGAAAGTTTAGTTATAGTCACTCATGCCTTCGGAAGCCTTATTAATCCCTTTAAATGCTTTTATAGTCTCATTATTTATTTTAAGTTGAATATTGTTACATTTTTGGTTAACAAAGATTGTAATTGAATGTTTGCCTCGAGAAACGTGAAGCGAAAGCCATCTATTGACAAGAAAAGTTCATTTATAGTCACTTATTCCTTTGAAAGCGTTATTATAGGTTTTAAATGGATTTATAATCTCATTATTGATTTTAAGTTTAATTTTCTTATAATTTTGTTTAAAACAGAATATAATTGAATGTTTACCTCGAGAAACGTGACGCGAGAGCCATCCATTGACAACAAAAGTTTATTTATAGTCACTCATGCCTTCGGAAGCCTTGTTACCCGCTTTAAATAGTTTTATAGTCTCATTATTGATTTTAAGTTGAATATTCTTACATTTTTGGTTAAAATAGATTATAATTGCATGTTAGCCTCGGGAAACATGAAGCGAAAGCCATCTATTGACAAGAAAAGTTGATTTATAGTCACTCATTCCTTTGAAAGCGTTATTAATGGTTTTAAATGGATTTATAATCTCATTATTGATTTGAAGTTCAATTTTCTTAAAAATTTGGTTAAAACAGAATATAATTGAATGTTTGCCTCGAGAAACGTGACGCGAAAGCCATCCATTGACAAGGAAAGTTTAGTTATAGTCACTCATGCCTTCGGAAGCCTTATTAATCGCTTTAAATGCTTTTATAGTCTCATTATTGATTTTAAGTTGAATATTCTTACATTTTTGGGTAACAAAGATTGTAATTGAATGTTTGCCTCGAGAAACATGAAGCGAAAGCCATCAATTGACAAGAAAAGTTCATTTATAGTCACTCATTCCTTTGAAAGCGTTATTATTGGTTTTAAATGGATTTATAATCTCATTATTGATTTTAAGTTCAATTTTCTTCAAATTTTGTTTAAAACAGAATATAATTGAATGATTGCCTCGAGAAACATGACGCGAAAACCATCCATTGACAACAAAAGTTTATTTATAGTCACTCATGCCTTCGGAAGCCTTATTACTCGCTTTAAAAAGTTTTATAGTCTCATTGTTGATTTTAAGTTGAATATTGTTACATTTTTGGTTAACAAAGATTGTAATTGAAAGTTTGCCTCGGGAAACAAGAAGCGAAAGCCATCTATTGACAAGAAAAGTTCATTTATAGTCACTCATTCCTTTGAAAGCGTTATTATTGGTTTTAAATGGATTTATAATCTCATTATTGATTTTAAGTTCAATTTTCTTACAATTTTGTTTAAAACAGAATATAATTGAATGTTTACCTCGAGAAACGTGACGCGAAAGCCATCCATTGACAACAAAAGTTTATTTATAGTCACTCATGCCCTCGGAAGCCTTATTACCCGCTTTAAATAGTTTTATAGTCTCATTATTGATTTTAAGTTAAATATTCTTACATTTTTGTTTAAAACAGATTATAATTGAATGTTAACCTCGGGAAACGTGAAGCGAAAGCCATCTATTGACAAGAAAAGCGCATTTATAGTCACTCATTCCTTCGGAATCCTTATTAATCCCTTTAAATGCTTTTATAGTCTCATTATTGATTTTAAGTTAAATATTCTTTCATTTTTGGTTAACAAAGATTGTAATTGAATGTTTACCTCGGGAAACGTGAAGCGAAAGCCATCTATTGGCAAGAAAAGTTCATTTATAGTCACTCATTCTTTTGAATGCGTTATTATTGGTTTTAAATGGATTTATAATCTCATTATTGATTTGAAGTTCAATTTTCTTACAATTTTGGTTAAAACAGAATATAATTGAATGTTTGCCTCGAGAAACATGTCGCGAAAGCCATCCATTGACAAGGAAAGTTTAGTTATAGTCACTCATGCCTTCGGAAGCCTTATTAATCGCTTTAAATGCTTTTATAGTCTCATTATTGATTTTAAGTTGAACATTGTTACATTTTTGGTTAGCAAAGATTGTAATTGAATGTTTGCCTCGAGAAACGTGAAGTGAAAGCCATCTATTGTCAAGAAAAATTCATTTATAGTCACTCATTCCTTTGAAAGCGTTATTATTTGTTTTAAATGGATTTATAATCTCATTATGGATTTTAAGTTCAATTTTCTTATAATTTTGGTTAAAACAGAATATAATTGAATGTTTGCCTCGAGAAACGTGACGCGAAAGCCATCCATTGACAAGGAAAGTTTCGTTATAGTCACTCATGCCTTTCGGAAGCCTTATTAATCGCTTTAAATGCTTTTATAGTCTCATTATTGATTTTAAGTTGAATATTCTTACATTTTTGGGTAACAAAGATTGTAATTGAATGTTTGCCTCGAGAAACATGAAGCGAAAGCCATCAATTGACAAGAAAAGTTCATTTATAGTCACTCATTCCTTTGAAAGCGTTATTATTGGTTTTAAATGGATTTATAATCTCATTATTGATTTTAAGTTCAATTTTCTTAAAATTTTGTTTAAAACAGAATATAATTGAATGATTGCCTCGAGAAACATGACGCGAAAACCATCCATTGACAACAAAAGTTTATTTATAGTCACTCATGCCTTCGGAAGCCTTATTACTCGCTTTAAAAAGTTTTATAGTCTTATTGTCGATTTTAAGTTGAATATTGTTACATTTTTGGTTAACAAAGATTGTAATTGAAAGTTTGCCTCGGGAAACGTGAAGCGAAAGCCATCTATTGAGAAGAAAAGTTCATTTATAGTCACTCATTCCTTTGAAAGCGTTATTAATGGTTTTAAATGGATTTATAATCTCATTATTGATTTGAAGTTCAATTTTCTTAAAATTTTGGTTAAAACAGAATATAATTGAATGTTTGCCTCGAGAAACGTGACACGAAAGCCATCCATTGACAAGGAAAGTTTAGTTATAGTCACTCATGCCTTCGGAAGCCTTATTAATCGCTTTATATGCTTTTATAGTCTCATTATTGATTGTAAGTTGAATATTCTTACATTTTTGGTTAACAAAGATTGTAATTGAATGTTTGCCTCGAGAAACAAAAGCGAAAGCCATCTATTGACAAGAAAAGTTCATTTATAGTGACTCATTCCTTTCAAAGCGTTATTATTGGTTTTAAATGGATTTATAATCTCATTATTGATTTTAAGTTCAATTTTCTTACAATTTTGTTTAAAACAGAATATAATTGAATGATTGCCTCGAGAAACATGACGCGAAAACCATCCATTGACAACAAAAGTTTATTTATAGTCACTCATGCCTTCGGAAGTTTTATTACTCGCTTTAAATAGTTTTATAGTCTCATTGTTGATTTTAAGTTGAATATTCTTACATTTTTGGTTAACAAAGATTGTAATTGAATGTTAGCCTCGGGAAACATGAAGCGAAAGCCATCTATTGACAAGAAAAGTTCATTTATAGTCACTCATTCCTTTGAAAGCGTTATTATTGGTTTTAAATGGATTTATAATCTCATTATGGATTTTAAGTTCAATTTTCTTATAATTTTGGTTAAAACAGAATATAATTGAATGTTTACCACGAGAAACGTGAAGCGAAAGCCATCTATTGACAAGAAAAGTGCATTTATAGTCACTCATTCCTTTGAAAGCGTTATTATATGTTTTAAATTGATTTATAGTCTCATTATGAATTTTAAGTTCAGTTTTCTTATAATTTTGGTTAAAACAGAATATAATTGAATGTTTACCTCGAGAAACGTGAAGCGAAAACCATCTATTGATAAGAAAAGTTCATTTATAGTCACTCATTCCTTTGAAAACGTTATTATTGGTTTTAAATGGATTTATAATCTCATTATTGATTTTAAGTTAAATTTTCTTACAATTTTGGTTAAAACAGAATAGAATTGAATGTTTACCTCGAGAAACGTGACGCGAAAGCCATCCATTGACAAGGAAAGTTTAGTTATAGTCACTCATGCCTTCGGAAGCCTTATTAATCGCTTTAAATGCTTTTATAGTCTCATTATTGATTTTAAGTTGAATATTCTGTCTTTTTTGGTTAACAAAGATTGTAATTGAATGTTTACCTCGAGAAACGTGAAGCGAAAGCCATCTATTGACAAGAAAAATTCATTTATAGTCACTCATTCCTTTGAAGGCGTTATTATTGGTTTTAAATGGATTTATAATCTCATTATTGATTTTAAGTTCAATTTTCTTACAATTTTGGTTAAAACAGAATATAATTGAATGTTTGCCTCGAGAAACGTGACGCGAAAGCCATCCATTGACAACAAAAGTTTATTTATAGTCACTCATGCCTTCGAAAGCCTTATTACCCGCCTTAAATAGTTTTATAGTCTCATTATTGATTTTATGTTGAATATTCTTACATTTTTGGTTAAAACAGATTATAATTTATTGTTAGCCTCGAGAAACGGGAAGCAAAAGCCATCTATTGACAAGAAAAGTGCATTTATAGTCACTCATTCCTTTGAAAGCGTTATTATTGGTTTTAAATGGATTTATAGTCTCATTATGAATTTTAAGTTCAATTTTCTTATAATTTTGGTTAAAACAGAATATAATTGAATGTTTACCTCGAGAAACGTGAAGCGAAAACCATCTATTGATAAGAAAAGTTCATTTATAGTCACTCATTCCTTTGAAAACGTTATTATTGGTTTTAAATGGATTTATAATCTCATTATTGATTTTAAGTTAAATTTTCTTACAATTTTGGTTAAAACAGAATAAAATTGAATGTTTACCTCGAGAAACGTGACGCGAAAGCCATCCATTGACAAGGAAAGTTTAGTTATAGTCACTCATGCCTTCGGAAGCCTTATTAATCGCTTTAAATGCTTTTATAGTCTCATTATTGATTTTAAGTTGAATATTCTTTCATTTTTAGTTAACAAAGATTGTAATTGAATGTTTACCTCGAGAAACGTGAAGCGAAAGCCATCTATTGACAAGAAAAATTCATTTATAGTCACTCATTCCTTTGAAAGCATTATTATTGGTTTTCAATGGATTTATAATCTCATTATTGATTTTCAGTTCAATTTTCTTACAATTTTGGTTAAAACAGAATATAATTGAATGTTTACCTCGAGAAACGCGACACGAAAGCCATCCATTGACAACAAAAGTTTATTTATAGTCACTCATGCCTTCGAAAGCCTTATTACCCGCTTTAAATAGTTTTATAGTCTCATTATTGATTTTATGTTGAATATTCTTACATTTTTGGTTAAAACATATTATAATTGATTGTTAGCCTCGGGAAACGTGAAGCAAAAGCAATCTATTGACAAGAAAAGTGCATTTATAGTCACTCATTCCTTTGAAAGCGTTATTATTGGTTTTAAATGGATTTATAATCTCATTATGGATTTTAAGTTCAATTTTCCTATAATTTTAATTAAAACAGAATATAATTGAATGTTTACCTAGAGAAACGTGAAGCGAAAACCATCTATTGAGAAGAAAAGTTCATTTACAGTCACTCATTCCTTTGAAAGAGTTATTATTGGTTTTAAATGGATTTATAATCTCATTATGGATTTTAAGTTCAATTTTCTTATAATTTTGGTTAAAACAGAATATAATTGAATGTTTATTTAGAGAAACGTGAAGCGAAAGCCATCTATTGACAAGAAAAGTGCATTTATAGTCACTCATTCCTTTGAAAGCGTTATTATTGGTTTTAAATGAATTTATAATCTCATTATGGATTTTAAGTTCAATTTTCTTATAATTTTGGTTAAAATAGAATATAATTGAATGTTTACCTCGAGAAACGTGAAGCGAAAACCATCTATTGATAAGAAAAGTTCATTTATAGTCACTCATTCCTTTGAAAGTGTTATTATTGGTTTTAAATAGATTTATAATCTCATTATGGATTTTAAGTTCAATTTTCTTATAATTTTGGTTAAAACAGAATATAATTGAATATTTACCTCGAGAAAGGTGACGCGAATGCCATCTATTGACAAGAAAAGTTTATTTATAGTCAGTCATTCCTTCAGAAGCCTTATTACTAGCTTTAAATGCCTTTATAGTCTCATTATTGATTTTAACTTGAATATTCTTTCATTTTTGGTTAACAAAGATTGTAATTGAATGTTTGCCTCTAGAAACGTGAAGCGAAAGCCATCTATTGACAAGAAAAGTTCATTTATAGTCACTCATTCCTTTGAAAGCGTTATTATAGGTTTTAAATGGATTTATAATCTCATTATTGATTTTAAGTTCAATTTTCTTATAATTTTGGTTAAAACAGAATAAAATTGAATGTTTACCTCGAGAAACGTGACGCGAAAGCCATCCATTGACAAGGAAAGTTTAGTTATAGTCACTCATGCCTTCGGAAGCCTTATTAATCGCTTTAAATGCTTTTATAGTCTCATTATTGATTTTAAGCTGAATATTCTTTTATTTTTAGTTAACAAAGATTGTAATTGAATGTTTACCTCGAGAAACGTGAAGCGAAAGCCATCTCTTGACAAGAAAAATTCATTTATAGTCACTCATTCCTTTGAAAGCATTATTATTGGTTTTAAATGGATTTATAATCTCATTATTGATTTTCAGTTCAAGTTTCTTACAATTTTGGTTAAAACAGAATATAATTGAATGTTTGCCTCGAGAAACGTGACACGAAAGCCATCCATTGACAACAAAAGTTTATTTATAGTCACTCATGCCTTCGAAAGCCTTATTACCCGCTTTAAATAGTTTTATAGTCTCATTATTGATTTTATGTTGAATATTCTTACATTTTTGGTTAAAACAGATTATAATTGATTGTTAGCCTCGGGAAACGTGAAGCAAAAGCAATCTATTGACAAGAAAAGTGCATTTACAGTCACTCATTCCTTTGAAAGCGTTATTATTGGTTTTAAATGGATTTATAATCTCATTATGGATTTTAAGTTCAATTTTCCTATAATTTTAATTAAAACAGAATATAATTGAATGTTTACCTAGAGAAACGTGAAGCGAAAACCATCTATTGAGAAGAAAAGTTCATTTACAGTCACTCATTCCTTTGAAAGCGTTATTATTGGTTTTAAATGGATTTATAATCTCATTATGGATTTTAAGTTCAATTTTCTTATAATTTTGGTTAAAACAGAATATAATTGAATGTTTATTTAGAGAAACGTGAAGCGAAAGCCATCTATTGACAAGAAAAGTGCATTTATAGTCACTCATTCCTTTGAAAGCGTTATTATTGGTTTTAAATGGATTTATAATCTCATTATGGATTTTAAGTTCAATTTTCTTATAATTTTGGTTAAAATAGAATATAATTGAATGTTTACCTCGAGAAACGTGAAGCGAAAACCATCTATTGATAAGAAAAGTTCATTTATAGTCACTCATTCCTTTGAAAGCGTTATTATTGGTTTTAAATAGATTTATAATCTCATTATGGATTTTAAGTTCAATTTTCTTATAATTTTGGTTAAAACAGAATATAATTGAATATTTACCTCGAGAAAGGTGACGCGAATGCCATCTATTGACAAGAAAAGTTTATTTATAGTCACTCATTCCTTCAGAAGCCTTATTACTCGCTTTAAATGCTTTTATAGTCTCATTATTGATTTTAAGTTGAATATTCTTTCATTTTTGGTTAACAAAGATTGTAATTGAATGTTTGCCTCCAGAAACGTGAAGCGAAAGCCATCTATTGACAAGAAATGTTCATTTATAGTCACTCATTCCTTTGAAAGCGTTATTATAGGTTTTAAATGGATTTATAATCTCATTATTGATTTTAAGTTCAATTTTCTTATAATTTTGTTTAAAACAGAATATAATTGAATGTTTACCTCGAGAAATGTGACGCGAAAGCCATCCATTGACAACAAAAGTTTATTTATAGTCACTCATGCCTTCGAAAGCCTTATTACCCGCTTTAAATAGTTTTATAGTCTCATTATTGATTTTAAGTTGAATATTCTTACATTTTTGGTTAAAACAGATTATAATTGAATGTTAGCCTCGGGAAACGTGAAGCGAAAGCCATCTATTGACAAGAAAAGTTCATTTATAGTCACTCATTCCTTTGAAAGCGTTATTAATGGTTTTAAATGGATTTATAATCTCATTATTGATTTGAAGTTCAATTTTCTTAAAATTTTGGTTAAAACAGAATATAATTGAATGTTTGCCTCGAGAAACGTGACGCGAAAGCCATCCATTGACAAGGAAAGTTTAGTTACAGTCACTCATGCCTTCGGAAGCCTTATTAATCGCTTTATATGCTTTTATAGTCTCATTATTGATTGTAAGTTGAATATTCTTACATTTTTGGTTAACAAAGATTGTAATTGAATGTTTGCCTCGAGAAACAAAAGCGAAAGCCATCTATTGACAAAAAAAGTTCATTTATAGTGACTCATTCCTTTCAAAGCGTTATTATTGGTTTTAAATGGATTTATAATCTCAATATTGATTTTAAGTTCAATTTTCTTACAATTTTGTTTAAAACAGAATATAATTGAATGATTGCTTCGAGAAACATGACGCGAAAACCATCCATTGACAACAAAAGTTTATTTATAGTCACTCATGCCTTCGGAAGTTTTATTACTCGCTTTAAATAGTTTTATAGTCTCATTGTTGATTTTAAGTTGAATATTCTTACATTTTTGGTTAACAAAGATTGTAATTGAATGTTAGCCTCGGGAAACGTGAAGCGAAAGCCATCTATTGACAAGAAAAGTTCATTTATAGTCACTCATTCCTTTGAAAGCGTTATTATTGGTCTTAAATGGATTTATAATCTCATTATGGATTTTAAGTTCAATTTTCTTATAATTTTGGTTAAAACAGAATATAATTGAATGTTTACCACGAGAAACGTGAAGCGAAAGCCATCTATTGACAAGAAAAGTGCATTTATAGTCACTCATTCCTTTGAAAGCGTTATTATTGGTTTTAAATGGATTTATAGTCTCATTATGAATTTTAAGTTCAATTTTCTTATAATTTTGGTTAAAACAGACTATAATTGAATGTTTACCTCGAGAAACGTGACGCGAAAGCCATCCATTGACAAGGAAAGTTTAGTTATAGTCACTCATGCCTTCGGAAGCCTTATTAATCGCTTTAAATGCTTTTATAGTCTCATTATTGATTTTAAGTTGAATATTCTATCTTTTTTGGTTCACAAAGATTGTAATTGAATGTTTACCTCGAGAAACGTAAAGCGAAAGCCATCTATTGACAAGAAAAATTCATTTATAGTCACTCATTCCTTTGAAAGCGTTATTATTGGTTTTAAATGGATTTATAATCTCATTATTGATTTTAAGTTCAATTTTCTTACAATTTTGGTTAAAACAGAATATAATTGAATGTTTACCTCGAGAAACGTGACGCGGAAGCCATCCATTGACAACAAAAGTTTATTTATAGTGACTCATGCCTTCGAAAGCCTTATTACCCGCCTTAAATAGTTTTATAGTCTCATTATTGATTTTATGTTGAATATTCTTACATTTTTGGTTAAAACAGATTATAATTTATTGTTAGCCTCGAGAAACGTGAAGCAAAAGCAATCTATTGACAAGAAAAGTGCATTTATAGTCACTCATTCCTTTGAAAGCGTTATTATTGGTTTTAAATGGATTTATAGTCTCATTATGAATTTTAAGTTCAATTTTCTTATAATTTTGGTTAAAACAAAATATAATTGAATGTTTACCTCGAGAAACGTGAAGCGAAAACCATCTATTGATAAGAAAAGTTCATTTATATTCACTCGTTCCTGTGAAAACGTTATTATTGGTTTTAAATGGATTTATAATCTCATTATTGATTTTAAGTTAAATTTTCTTACAATTTTGGTTAAAACAGAATAAAATTGAATGTTTACCTCGAGAAACGTGACGCGAAAGCCATCCATTGACAAGGAAAGTTTAGTTATAGTCACTCATGCCTTCGGAAGCCTTATTAATCGCTTTAAATGCTTTTATAGTCTCATTATTGATTTTAAGTTGAATATTCTTACATTTTTGGTTAACAAAGATTGTAATTGAATATTTGCCTCGGGAAACATGAAGCGAAAGCCATCTATTGACAAGAAAAGTTCATTTATAGTCAATCATTCCTTTGAAAGCGTTATTATTGGTTTTAAATGGATTTATAAACTCATTATTGATTTTAAGTTCAATTTTCTTAGAATTTTGGTTAAAACAGAATATAATTGAATGTTTGCCTCGAGAAACGTGACGCGAAAGCCATCCATTGACAAGGAAAGTTCAGTTATAGTCACTCATGCCTTCGGAAGCCTTATTAATCACTTTAAATGCTTTTATAGTCTCATTATTGATTTTAAGTTGAATATTCTTACATTTTTGGTTAACAAAGATTGTAATTGAATGTTTGCCTCGAGAAACATGAAGCGAAAGCCATCAATTGACAAGAAAAGTTCATTTATAGTCACTCATTCCTTTGAAAGCGTTATTATTGGTTTTAAATGGATTTATAATCTCATTATGGATTTTAAGTTCAATTTTCCTATAATTTTAATTAAAACAGAATATAATTGAATGTTTACCTAGAGAAACGTGAAGCGAAAACCATCTATTGACAAGAAAAGTTCATTTACAGTCACTCATTCCTTTGAAAGCGTTATTATTGGTTTTAAATGGATTTATAATCTCATTATGGATTTTAAGTTCAATTTTCTTATAATTTTGGTTAAAACAGAATATAATTGAATGTTTACCTCGAGAAAGGTGACGCGAATGCCATCCATTGACAACAAAAGTTTATTTATAGTCACTCATGCCTTCGGAAGCCTTATTACCCGCTTTAAATAGTTTTATAGTCTCATTATTGATTTTAAGTTGAATATTCTTACATTTTTGGTTAACAAAGATTGTAATTGAATGTTTGCCTCGAGAAACATGAAGCGAAAGCCATCAATTGACAAGAAAAGTTCATTTATAGTCACTCATTCCTTTGAAAGCGTTATTATTGGTTTTAAATGGATTTATAATCTCATTATGGATTTTAAGTTCAATTTTCCTATAATTTTAATTAAAACAGAATATAATTGAAGGTTTACCTAGAGAAACGTGAAGCGAAAACCATCTATTGACAAGAAAAGTTCATTTACAGTCACTCATTCCTTTGAAAGCGTTATTATTGGTTTTAAATGGATTTATAATCTCATTATGGATTTTAAGTTCAATTTTCTTATAATTTTGGTTAAAACAGAATATAATTGAATGTTTACCTCGAGAAAGGTGACGCGAATGCCATCCATTGACAACAAAAGTTTATTTATAGTCACTCATGCCTTCGGAAGCCTTATTACCCGCTTTAAATAGTTTTATAGTCTCATTATTGATTTTAAGTTGAATATTCTTACATTTTTGGTTAAAACAGATTATAATTGAATGTTAGCGTCGGAAACGTGAAGCGAAAGCCATCTATTGACAAGAAAAGTTCATTTATAGTCACTCATTCCTTTGAAAGCGTTATTAATGGTTTTAAATGGATTTATAATCTCATTATTGATTTGAAGTTCAATTTTCTTAAAATTTTGGTTAAAACAGAATATAATTGAATGTTTGCCTCGAGAAACGTGACGCGAAAGCCATCCATTAACAAGGAAAGTTTAGTTATAGTCACTCATGCCTTCGGAAGCCTTATTAATCGCTTTATATGCTTTTATAGTCTCATTATTGATTGTAAGTTGAATATTCTTACATTTTTGGTTAACAAAGATTGTAATTGAATGTTTGCCTCGAGAAACAAAAGCGAAAGCCATCTATTGACAAGAAAAGTTCATTTATAGTGACTCATTCCTTTCAAAACGTTATTATTGGTTTTAAATGGATTTATAATCTCATTATTGATTTTAAGTTCAATTTTCTTACAATTTTGTTTAAAACAGAATATAATTGAATGATTGCCTCGAGAAACATGACGCGAAAACCATCCATTGACAACAAAAGTTTATTTATAGTCACTCATGCCTTCGGAAGTTTTATTACTCGCTTTAAATAGTTTTATAGTCGCATTGTTGATTTTAAGTTGAATATTCTTACATTTTTGGTTAACAAAGATTGTAATTGAATGTTAGCCTCGGGAAACGTGAAGCGAAAGCCATCTATTGACAAGAAAAGTTCATTTATAGTCACTCATTCCTTTGAAAGCGTTATTATTGGTTTTAAATGGATTTATAATCTCATTATGGATTTTAAGTTCAATTTTCTTATAATTTTGGTTAAAACAGAATATAATTGAATGTTTACCACGAGAAACGTGAAGCGAAAGCCATCTATTGACAAGAAAAGTGCATTTATAGTCACTCATTCCTTTGAAAGCGTTATTATTGGTTTTAAATGGATTTATAATCTCATTATGGATTTTAAGTTCAATTTTCTTATAATTTTGGTTAAAACAGAATATAATTGAATGTTTACCACGAGAAACGTGAAGCGAAAGCCATCTATTGACAAGAAAAGTGCATTTATAGTCACTCATTCCTTTGAAAGCGTTATTATTGGTTTTAAATGGATTTATAATCTCATTATGGATTTTAAGTTCAATTTTCTTATAATTTTGGTTAAAACAGAATATAATTGAATGTTTACCTCGAGAAACGTGAAGCGAAAATCATCTATTGACAAGAAAAGTTCATTTATAGTCACTCATTCCTTTGAAAGCGTTATTATTGGTTTTAAATAGATTTATAATCTCATTATGGATTTTAAGTTCAATTTTCTTATAATTTTGGTGAAAACAAAATATAATTGAATGTTTACCTCGAGAAAGGTGACGCGAATGCCATCCATTGACAAGAAAAGTTTATTTATAGTCACTCATTCCTTCAGAAGCCTTATTACTCGCTTTAAATGCTTTTATAGTCTCATTATTGATTTTAAGTTGAATATTCTTTCATTTTTGGTTAACAAAGATTGTAATTGAATGTTTGCCTCCAGAAACGTGAAGCGAAAGCCATCTATTGACAAGAAAAGTTCATTTATAGTCACTCATTCCTTTGAAACCGTTATTATAGGTTTTAAATGGATTTATAATCTCATTATTGATTTTAAGTTCAATTTTCTTATAATTTTGTTTAAAATAGAATATAATTGAATGTTTACCTCGAGAAATGTGACGCGAAAGCCATTCATTGACAACAAAAGTTTATTTATAGTCACTCATGCCTTCGAAAGCCTTATTACCCGCTTTAAATAGTTTTATAGACTCATTATTGATTTTAAGTTGAATATTCTTACATTTTTGGTTAAAACAGATTATAATTGAATGTTAGCCTCGGGAAACGTGAAGCAAAAGCCATCTATTGACAAGAAAAGTTCATTTATAGTCACTCATTCCTTTGAAAGCGTTATTAATGGTTTTAAATGGATTTATAATCTCATTATTGATTTGAAGTTCAATTTTCTTAAAATTTTGGTTAAAACAGAATATAATTGAATGTTTACCTCGAGAAACGTGACACGAAAGCCATCCATTGAACACAAAAGTTTATTTATAGTCACTCATGCCTTCGAAAGCCTTATTACCCGCTTTAAATAGTTTTATAGTCTCATTATTGATTTTATGTTGAATATACTTACATTTTTGGTTAAAACAGATTATAATTGATTGTTAGCCTCGGGAAACGTGAAGCAAAAGCAATCTATTGACAAGAAAAGTGCATTTATAGTCACTCATTCCTTTGAAAGCGTTATTATTGGTTTTAAATGGATTTATAATCTCATTATGGATTTTAAGTTCAATTTTCCTATAATTTTAATTAAAACAGAATATAATTGAATGTTTACCTAGAGAAACGTGAAGCGAAAACCATCTATTGAGAAGAAAAGTTCATTTACAGTCACTCATTCCTTTGAAAGCGTTATTATTGGTTTTAAATGGATTTATAATCTCATTATGGATTTTAAGTTCAATTTTCTTATAATTTTGGTTAAAACAGAATATAATTGAATGTTTACCTCGAGAAAGGTGACGGGAATGCCATCCATTGACAACAAAAGTTTATTTATAGTCACTCATGCCTTCGAAAGCCTTATTACCCGCTTTAAACAGTTTTATAGTCTCATTATTGATTTTAAGTTGAATATTCTTACATTTTTGGTTAAAACAGATTATAATTGAATGTTAGCCTCGGGAAACGTGAAGCGAAAGCCATCTATTGACAAGAAAAGTTCATTTATAGTCACTCATTCCTTTGAAAGCGTTATTAATGGTTTTAAATGGATTTATAATCTCATTATTGATTTGAAGTTCAATTTTCTTAAAATTTTGGTTAAAACAGAATATAATTGAATGTTTGCCTCGAGAAACGTGACGCGAAAGCCATCCATTATCAAGGAAAGTTTAGTTATATTCACTCATGCCTTCGGAAGCCTTATTAATCGCTTTATATGCTTTTATAGTCTCATTATTGATTGTAAGTTGAATATTCTTACATTTTTGGTTAACAAAGATTGTAATTGAATGTTTGCCTCGAGAAACGTGAAGCGAAAGCCATCTATTGACAAGAAAAGTTCATTTATAGTCACTCATTCCTTTGAAAGCGTTATTATTGGTTTTAAATGGATTTATAATGTCATTATTGATTTTAAGTTCAATTTTCTTACAATTATGGTTAAAACAGAA
The DNA here is from genome assembly GCF_053813885.1 of Theobroma cacao. Lineage (NCBI taxonomy): Eukaryota > Viridiplantae > Streptophyta > Magnoliopsida > Malvales > Malvaceae > Theobroma > Theobroma cacao. Next base: position 28,331,954 of record NC_142647.1, read on the forward strand.
TATAATTGAATGTTTGGCTCGAGAAACATGACGCGAAAACCATCCATTGACAACAAAAGTTTATTTATAGTCACTCATGCTTTCGGAAGCCTTATTACTCGCTTTAAATAGTTTTATAGTCTCATTGTTGATTTTAAGTTGAATATTCTTACATTTTTGGTTAACAAAGATTATAATTGAATGTTAGCCTCGGGACATGTGAAGCGAAAGCCATCTATTGACAAGAAAAGTTCATTTATAGTCACTCATTCCTTTGAAAGCGATATTATTGGTTTTAAATGGATTTATAATCTCATTATGGATTTTAAGTTCAATTTTCTTATAATTTTGGTTAAAACAGAATATAATTGAATGTTTATTTAGAGAAACGTGAAGCGAAAGCCCTCTATTGACAAGAAAAGTGCATTTATAGTCACTCATTCCTTTGAAAGCGTTATTATTGGTTTTAAATGGATTTATAATCTCATTATGGATTTTAAGTTCAATTTTCTTATAATTTTAGTTAAAATAGAATATAATTGAATGTTTACCTCGAGAAACGTGAAGTGAAAACCATCTATTGATAAGAAAAGTTCATTTATAGTCACTCATTCCTTTGAAAGCGTTATTATTGGTTTTAAATAGATTTATAATCTCATTATGGATTTTAAGTTCAATTTTCTTATAATTTTGGTTAAAACAGAATATAATTGAATATTTACCTCGAGAAAGGTGACGCGAATGCCATCCATTGACAAGAAAAGTTTATTTATAGTCACTCATTCCTTCAGAAGCCTTATTACTCGCTTTAAATGCTTTGATAGTCTCATTATTGATTTTAAGTTGAATATTCTTTCATTTTTGGTTAACAAAGATTGTAATTGAATGTTTGCCTCCAGAAACGTGAAGCGAAAGCCATCTATTGACAAGAAAAGTTCATTTATAGTCACTCATTCCTTTGAAAGCGTTATTATAGGTTTTAAATGGATTTATAATCTCATTATTGATTTTAAGTTCAATTTTCTTATAATTTTGTTTAAAACAGAATATAATTGAATGTTTACGTCGAGAAATGTGACGCGAAAGCCATCCATTGACAACAAAAGTTTATTTATAGTCACTCATGCCTTCGAAAGCCTTATTACCCGCTTTAAATAGTTTTATAGTCTCATTATTGATTTTAAGTTGAATATTCTTACATTTTTGGTTAAAACAGATTATAATTGAATGTTAGCCTCGGGAAACGTGAAGCGAAAGCCATCTATTGACAAGAAAAGTTCATTTATAGTCACTCATTCCTTTGAAAGCGTTATTAATGGTTTTAAATGGATTTATAATCTCATTATTGATTTGAAGTTCAATTTTCTTAAAATTTTGGTTAAAACAGAATATAATTGAATGTTTGCCTCGAGAAACGTGACGCGAAAGCCATCCATTGACAAGGAAAGTTTAGTTACAGTCACTCATGCCTTCGGAAGCCTTATTAATCGCTTTATATGCTTTTATAGTCTCATTATTGATTGTAAGTTGAATATTCTTACATTTTTGGTTAACAAAGATTGTAATTGAATTTTTGCCTCGAGAAACGTGAAGCGAAAGCCATCTATTGACAAGAAAAGTTCATTTATAGTGACTCATTCCTTTCAAAGCGTTATTATTAGTTTTAAATGGATTTATAATCTCATTATTGATTTTAAGTTCAATTTTCTTACAATTTTGTTTAAAACAGAATATAATTGAATGATTGCCTCGAGAAACATGACGCGAAAACCATCCATTGACAACAAAAGTTTATTTATAGTCACTCATGCCTTCGGAAGTTTTATTACTCTCTTTAAATAGTTTTATAGTCGCATTGTTGATTTTAAGTTGAATATTCTTACATTTTTTGTTAACAAAGATTGTAATTGAATGTTAGCCTCGGGAAACGTGAAGCGAAAGCCATCTATTGACAAGAAAAGTTCATTTATAGTCACTCATTCCTTTGAAAGCGTTATTATTGGTTTTAAATGGATTTATAATCTCATTATGGATTTTAAGTTCAATTTTCTTATAATTTTGGTTAAAACAGAATATAATTGAATGTTTACCACGAGAAACGTGAAGCGAAAGCCATCTATTGACAAGAAAAGTGCATTTATAGTCACTCATTCCTTTGAAAGCGTTATTATTGGTTTTAAATGGATTTATAATCTCATTATGGATTTTAAGTTCAATTTTCTTATAATTTTGGTTAAAACAGAATATAATTGAATGTTTACCTCGAGAAACGTGAAGCGAAAACCATCTATTGACAAGAAAAGTGCATTTATAGTCACTCATTCCTTTGAAAGCGTTATTATTGGTTTTAAATGGATTTATAATCTCATTATGGATTTTAAGTTCAATTTTCTTATAATTTTGGTGAAAACAAAATATAATTGAATGTTTACCTCGAGAAAGGTGACGCGAATGCCATCCATTGACAAGAAAAGTTTATTTATAGTCACTCATTCCTTCAGAAGCCTTATTACCCGCTTTAAATGCTTTTATAGTCTCATTATTGATTTTAAGTTGAATATTCTTTTATTTTTGGTTAACAAAGATTGTAATTGAATGTTTGCCTCTAGAAACGTGAAGCGAAAGCCATCTATTGACAAGAAAAGTTCATTTATAGTCACTCATTCCTTTGAAAGCGTTATTATAGGTTTTAAATGGATTTATAATCCCATTATTGATTTTAAGTTCAATTTTCTTATAATTTTGTTTAAAACATAATATAATTGAATGTTTACCTCGACAAATGTGACGCGAAAGCCATCCATTGACAACAAAAGTTTATTTATAGTCACTCATGCCTTCGAAAGCCTTATTACCCGCTTTAAATAGTTTTATAGTCTCATTATTGATTTTAAGTTGAATATTCTTACATTTTTGGTTAAAACAGATTATAATTGAATGTTAGCCTCGAGAAACGTGAAGCGAAAGCCATCTATTGACAAGAAAAGTTCATTTATAGTCACTCATTGCTTTGAAAGCGTTATTATTGGTTTTAGATGGATTTATAGTCTCATTATGGATTTTAAGTTCAATTTTCTTATAATTTTGTTTAAAACAGAATATAATTGAATGTTTACCTCGAGAAACGTGAAGCGAAAACCATCTATTGACAAGAAAAGTTCATTTATAGTTACTCATTCCTTTGAAACCGTTATTATTGGTTTTAAATAGATTTTAAATCTCATTATTGATTTTAAGTTCAATGTTCTTAAAATTTTGTTTAAAACAGAATATAATTGAATGATTGCCTTGAGAAACATGACGCGAAAACCATCCATTGACAACAAAAGTTTATTTATAGTCACTCATGCCTTCGGAAGCCTTATTACTCGCTTTAAATAGTTTTATAGTCTCATTGTTGATTTTAAGTTGAATATTCTTACATTTTTGGTTAACAAAGATTGTAATTGAAAGTTTGCCTCGGGAAACGTGAAGCGAAAGCCATCTATTGACAGAAAAGTTCATTTATAGTCACTCATTCCTTTGAAAGCGTTATTATTGGTTTTAAATGGATTTATAATCTCATTATGGATTTTAAGTTCAATTTTCTTATAATTTTGGTTAAAACAGAATATAATTGAATGTTTACCTCGGGCAACGTGAAGCGAAAGCCATCTATTGGCAAGAAAAGTTCATTTATAGTCACTCATTCCTTTGAAAGCGTTATTATTGGTTTTAAATGGATTTATAATCTCATTATTGATTTTAAGTTCAATTTTCTTACAATTTTGTTTAGAACAGAATATAATTGAATGTTTGCCTCGTGAAACATGACGCGAAAACCATCCATTGACAACAAAAGTTTATTTATAGTAACTCATGCCTTCGGAAGCCTTGTTACTCGCTTTAAATAGTTTTATAGTCTCATTGTTGATTTTAAGTTGAATATTCTTACATTTTTGGTTATCAAAGAATGTAATTGAATGTTTGCCTCGGGAAACTTGAAGCGAAAGCCATCTATTGACAAGAAAAGTTCATTTATAGTCACTCATTCCTTTGAAAGCATTCTTGTTGGTTTTAAATGGATTTATAATCTCATTATTGATTTGAAGTTCAATTTGCTTAGAATTTTGGTTAAAACAGAATATAATTGAATGTTTGCCTCGAGAAACCTGACGTGAAAGCCATCCATTGACAAGGAAAGTTTAGTTATAGTCACTCACGCCTTCGGAAGCCTTATTAATCGCTTTAAATGCTTTTATAGTCTCATTATTGATTTTAAGTTGAATATTCTTACATTTTTGGTTAACAAAGATTGTAATTGAATGTTTGCCTCGAGAAACATGAAGCGAAAGCCATCAATTGACCAGAAAAGTTCATTTATAGTCACTCATTCCTTTGAAAGCGTTATTATTGGTTTTAAATGAATTTATAATCTCATTATTGATTTTAAGTTCAATTTTCTTACAATTTTGTTTAAAACAGAATATAATTGAATGATTGCCTCGAGAAACATGACGCGAAAACCATCCATTCACAACAAAAGTTTATTTATAGTCACTCATGCCTTCGGAAGTTTTATTACTCGCTTTAAATAGTTTTATAGTCTCATTGTTGATTTTAAGTTGAATATTCTTACATTTTTGGTTAACAAAGATTGTAATTGAATGTTAGCCTCGGGAAACGTGAAGCGAAAGCCATCTATTGACAAGAAAAGTTCATTTATAGTCACTCATTCCTTTGAAAGCGTTATTATTGGTTTTAAATGGATTTATAATGTCATTATGGATTTTAAGTTCAATTTTCTTATAATTTTGGTTAAAACAGAATATAATTGAATGTTTACCACGAGAAACGTGAAGCGAAAGTCATCTATTGACAAGAAAAGTGCATTTATAGTCACTCATTCCTTTGAAAGCGTTATTATTGGTTTTAAATGGATTTATAGTCTCATTATGGATTTTAAGTTCAATTTTCTTATAATTTTGGTTAAAACAGAATATAATTGAATGTTTACCTCGAGAAACGTGAAGCGAAAACCATCCATTGACAAGGAAAGTTTAGTTATAGTCACTCATGCCTTCAGAAGCCTTATTAATCGCTTCAAATGCTTTTATAGTCTTATTATTGATTTTAAGTTGAATATTCTGTCATTTTTGGTTAACAAAGATTGTAATTGAATGTTTACCTCGAGAAACGTGAAGCGAAAGCCATATATTGACAAGAAAAAATCATTTATAGTCACTCATTCCTTTGAAAGCGTTATTATTGGTTTTAAATGGATTTATAATCTCATTATTGATTTTAAGTTCAATTTTCTTACAATTTTGGTTAAAACACAATATAATTGAATGTTTGCCTCGAGAAACGTGACGCGAAAGCCATCCATTGACAACAAAAGTTTATTTATAGTCACTCATGCCTTCGAAAGCCTTATTACCCGCTTTAAATAGTTTTATAGTCTCATTATTGATTTTTTGTTGAATATTCTTACATTTTTGGTTAAAACAGATTATAATTGATTGTTAGCCTCGGGAAACGTGAAGCAAAAGCAATCTATTGACAAGAAAAGTGCATTTATAGTCACTCATTCCTTTGAAAGCGTTATTATTGGTTTTAAATGGATTTATAATCTCATTATGGATTTTAAGTTCAATTTTAATATAATTTTAATTAAAACAAAATATAATTGAATGTTTACCTAGAGAAACGTGAAGCGAAAACCATCTATTGACAAGAAAAGTTCATTTACAGTCACTCATTCCTTTGAAAGCGTTATTATTGGTTTTAAATGGATTTATAATCTCATTATGGATTTTAAGTTCAATTTTCTTATAATTTTGGTTAAAACAGAATATAATTGAATGTTTACCTCGAGAAAGGTGACGCGAATGCCATCCATTGACAACAAAAGTTTATTTATAGTCATTCATGCCTTCGGAAGCCTTATTACCCGCTTTAAATAGTTTTATAGTCTCATTAATGATTTTAAGTTGAATATTCTTACATTTTTGGTTAAAACAGATTATAATTGAATGTTAGCCTCGGGAAACGTGAAGCGAAAGCCATCTATTGACAAGAAAAGTTCATTTATAGTCACTCATTCCTTTGAAAGCGTTATTAATGGTTTTAAATGGATTTATAATCTCATTATTGATTTGAAGTTCAATTTTCTTAAAATTTTGGTCAAAACAGAATATAATTGAATGTTTGCCTCGAGAAACGTGACGCGAAAGCCATCTATTGACAAGAAAAGTTCATTTATAGTCACTCATTCCTTTGAAAGCGTTATTAATGGTTTTAAATGGATTTATAATCTCATTATTGATTTTAAGTTCAATTTTCTTAAAATTTTGGTTAAAACAGAATATAATTGAATGTTTGCCTCGAGAAACGTGACGTGAAAGTCATCCATTAACAAGGAAAGTTTAGTTATAGTCACTCATGCCTTCGGAAGCCTTATTAATCGCTTTATATGCTTTTATAGTCTCATTATTGATTGTAAGTTGAATATTCTTACATTTTTGGTTAACAAAGATTGTAATTGAATGTTTGCCTCGAGAAACGTGAAGCGAAAGCCATCTATTGACAAGAAAAGTTCATTTATAGTCACTCATTCCTTTCAAAGCGTTATTATTGGTTCTAAATGGATTTATAATCTCATTATTGATTTTAAGTTCAATTTTCTTACAATTTTGTTTAAAACAGAATATAATTGAATGATTGCCTCGAGAAACATGACGCGAAAACCATCCATTGACAACAAAAGTTTATTTGTAGTCACTCATGCCTTCGGAAGCCTTATTACTCGCTTTAAATAGTTTTATAGTCTCATTGTTGATTTTAAGTTGAATATTCTTACATTTTTGGATAACAAAGATTGTAATTGAATGTTAGCCTCCGGAAACGTGAAGCGAAAGCCATCTATTGACAAGAAAAGTTCATTTATAGTCACTCATTCTTTTGAAAGCGTTATTATTGGTTTTAAATGGATTTATAATCTCATTACGGATTTTAAGTTCAATTTTCTTATAATTTTGGTTAAAACAGAATATAATTGAATGTTTACCTCGGGCAACGTGAAGCGAAAGCCATCTATTGGCAAGAAAAGTTCATTTATAGTCACTCATTCCTTTGAAAGCGTTATTATTGGTTTTAAATGGATTTATAATCTCATTATTGATTTTAAGTTCAATTTTCTTACAATTTTGTTTAAAACAGAATATAATTGAATGTTTGCCTCGTGAAACATGACGCGAAAACCATCCATTGAAAACAAAAGTTTATTTATAGTAACTCATGCCTTCGGAAGCCTTATTAATCGCTTTAAATAGTTTTATAGTCTCATTGTTGATTTTAAGTTGAATATTCTTACATTTTTGGTTATCAAAGATTGTAATTGAATGTATGCCTCGGGAAACTTGAAGCGAAAGCCATCTATTGATAAGAAAAGTTCATTTATAGTCACTCATTCCTTTGAAAGCATTATTGTTGGTTTTAAATGGATTTATAATCTCATTATTGATTTGAAGTTCAATTTGCTTAGAATTTTGGTTAAAACATAATATAATTGAATGTTTGCCTCGAGAAACATGACGTGAAAGCCATCCATTGACAAGGAAAGTTTAGTTATAGTCACTCATGCCTTCGGAAGCCTTATTAATCGCTTTAAATGCTTTTATAGTCCCATTATTGATTTTAAGTTGAATATTCTTACATTTTTGGTTAACAAAGATTGTAATTGAATGTTTGCCTCGAGAAACATGAAGCGAAAGCCATCAATTGACAAGAAAAGTTCATTTATAGTCACTCATTCCTTTGAAAGCGTTATTATTGGTTTTAAATGGATTTATAATCTCATTATTGATTTTAAGTTCAATTTTCTTACAATTTTGTTTAAAACAGAATATAATTGAATGATTGCCTCGAGAAACATGACGCGAAAACCATCCATTGACAACAAAAGTTTATTTATAGTAACTCATGCCTTCGGAAGCCTTATTACTCGCTTTAAATAGTTTTATAGTCTCATTGTTGATTTTAAGTTGAATAATCTTACATTTTTGGTTATCAAAGATTGTAATTGAATGTTTGCCACGGGAAACTTGAAGCGAAAGCCATCTATTGACAAGAAAAGTTCATTTATAGTCACTCATTCCTTTGAAAGCATTATTGTTGGTTTTAAATGGATTTATAATCTCATTATTGATTTGAAGTTCAATTTGCTTAGAATTTTGGTTAAAACAGAATATAATTGAATGTTTGCCTCGAGAAACATGACGTGAAAGCCATCCATTGACAAGGAAAGTTTAGTTATAGTCACTCATGCCTTCGGAAGCCTTATTAATCGCTTTAAATGCTTTTATAGTCCCATTATTGATTTTAAGTTGAATATTCTTACATTTTTGGTTAACAAAGATTGTAATTGAATGTTTGCCTCGAGAAACATGAAGCGAAAGCCATCAATTGACAAGAAAAGTTCATTTATAGTCACTCATTCCTTTGAAAGCGTTATTATTGGTTTTAAATGGATTTATAATCTCATTATTGATTTTAAGTTCAATTTTCTTACAATTTTGGTTAAAACAGAATATAATTGAATGATTGCCTCGAGAAACATGACGCGAAAACCATCCATTGACAACAAAAGCTTATTTATAGTCACTCATGCTTTCGGAAGCCTTATTACTCGCTTTAAATAGTTTTATAGTCTCATTGTTGATTTTAAGTTGAATATTCTTACATTTTTGGTTAACAAAGATTGTAATTGAATGTTAGCCTCGGGACATGTGAAGCGAAAGCCATCTATTGACAAGAAAAGTTCATTTATAGTCACTCATTCCTTTGAAAGCGTTATTATTGGTTTTAAATGGATTTATAATCTCATTATGGATTTTAAGTTCAATTTTCTTATAATTTTGGTTAAAACAGAATATAATTGAGTGTTTACCTCGAGAAACGTGAAGCGAAAGCCATCTATTGACAAGAAAAGTGCATTTATAGTCACTCATTCCTTTGAAAGCGTTATTATTGGTTTTAAATGGATTTATAATCTCATTATGGATTTTAAGTTCAATTTTCTTATAATTTTGGTTAAAACAGAATATAATTGAATGTTTACCTCGAGAAACGTGAAGCGAAAACCATCTATTGACAAGAAAAGTTCATTTACAGTCACTCATTCCTTTGAAAGCGTTATTATTGGTTTTAAATGGATTTATAATCTCATTATTGATTTTAAGTTCAATTTTCTTATAATTTTGGTTAAAACAGAATATAATTGAATGTTTACCTCGAGAAGGGTGACGCGAATGCCATCCATTGACAAGAAAAGTTTATTTATCGTCACTCATTCCTTCAGAAGCCTTATTACTCGCTTTAAATGCTTTTATAGTCTCATTATTGATTTTAAGTTGAATATTCTTTCATTTTTGGTTAACAAAGATTGTAATTGATTGTTTGCCTCTAGAAAAGTGAAGCGAAAGCCATCTGTTGACAAGAAAAGTTCATTTACAGTCACTCATTCCTTTGAAAGCGTTATTATTGGTTTTAAATGGATTTATAATCTCATTATTGATTTTAAGTTCAATTTTCTTATAATTTTGTTTAAAACAGAATATAATTGAATGTTTACCGCGAGAAATGTGACGCGAAAGCCATCCTTTGACAACAAAAGTTTATTTATAGTCACTCATGCCTTCGAAAGCCTTATTACCCGCTTTAAATAGTTTTATAGTCTCATTATTGATTTTAAGTTTAATATTCTTACATTTTTGGTTAAAACAGATTATAATTGAATGTTAGCCTCGGGAAACGTGAAGCGAAAGCCATCTATTGACAAGAAAAGTTCATTTATAGTCACTGATTCCTTTGAAAGCGTTATTAATGGTTTTAAATGGATTTATAATCTCATTATTGATTTGAAGTTCAATTTTCTTAAAATTTTGGTTAAAACCGAATATAATTGAATGTTTGCCTCGAGAAACGTGACGCGAAAGCCATCCATTGACAAGGAAAGTTTAGTTATAGTCACTCATGCCTACGGAAGCCTTATTAATCGCTTTATATGCTTTTATAGTCTCATTATTGATTGTAAGTTGAATATTCTTCCATTTTTGGTTAACAAAGATTGTAATTGAATGTTTGCCTCGAGAAACGTGAAGCGAAAGCCATCTATTGACAAGAAAAGTTCATTTATAGTCACTCATTCCTTTCAAAGCGCTATTATTGGTTTTAAATGGATTTATAATCTCATTATTGATTTTAAGTTCAATTTTCTTACAATTTTGTTTAAAACAGAATATAATTGAATGATTGCCTCGAGAAACATGACGCGAAAACCATCCATTTACAACAAAAGTTTATTTATAGTCACTCATGCCTTCGGAAGTTTTATTGCTCGCTTTAAATAGTTTTATAGTCTCATTGTTGATTTTAAGTTGAATATTCTTACATTTTTGGTTAACAAAGATTGTAATTGAATGTTAGCCTCGGGAAACGTGAAGCAAAACCCATCTATTGACAAGAAAAGTTCATTTATAGTCACTCATTCTTTTGAAAGCGTTATTATTGGTTTAAATGGATTTATAATCTCATTATGGATTTTAAGTTCAATTTTCTTATAATTTTGGTTAAAACAGAATATAATTGAATGTTTACCACGAGAAACGTGAAGCGAAAGCCATCTATTGACAAGAAAAGTGCATTTATAGTCACTCATTCCCTTGAAAGCGTTATTATTGGTTTTAAATGGATTTATAGTCTCATTATGGATTTTAAGTTCAATTTTCTTATAATTTTGGTTAAAACAGAATATAATTGAATGTTTACCTCGAGAAACGTGAAGCGAAAACCATCTATTGATAAGAAAAGTTCATTTATAGTCACTCATTCCTTTGAAAAAACGTTATTATTGGTTTTAAATGGATTTATAATCTCATTATTGATTTTAAGTTCAATTTTCTTATAATTTTGGTTAAAACAGAATAAAATTGAATGTTTGGCTCGAGAAACGTGACGCGAAAGCCATCCATTGATAAGGAAAGTTTAGTTATAGTCACCCATGCCTTCGGAAGCCTTATTAATCCCTTTAAATGCTTTTATAGTCCCATTATTGATTTTAAGTTGAATATTCTTATATTTTTGGTTAACAAAGATTGTAATTGAATGTTTGCCTCGAGAAACATGAAGCGAAAGCCATCAATTGACAAGAAAAGTTCATTTATAGTCACTCATTCCTTTGAAAGCGTTATTATTGGTTTTAAATGGATTTATAATCTCATTATTGATTTTAAGTTCAATTTTCTTACAATTTTGTTTAAAACAGGATATAATTGAATGATTGCCTCGAGAAACATGACGCGAAAACCATCCATTGACAACAAAAGTTTATTTATAGTAACTCATGCCTTCGGAAGCCTTATTACTCGCTTTAAATAGTTTTATAGTCTCATTGTTGATTTTAAGTTGAATATTCTTACATTTTTGGTTATCAAAGATTGTAATTGAATGTTTGCCTCGGGAAACTTGAAGCGAAAGCCATCTATTGACAAGAAAAGTTCATTTATAGTCACTCATTCCTTTGAAAGCATTATTGTTGGTTTTAAATGGATTTATAATCTCATTATTGATTTGAAGTTCAATTTGCTTAGAATTTTGGTTAAAACAGAATATAATTGAATGTTTGCCGCGAGAAACATGACGTGAAAGCCATCCATTGACAAGGAAAGTTTAGTTATAGTCACTCATGCCTTCGGAAGCCTTATTAATCGCTTTAAATGCTTTTATAGACCCATTATTGATTTTAAGTTGAATATTCTTACATTTTTGGTTAACAAAGATTGTAATTGAATGTTTGCCTAGAGAAACATGAGGCGAAAGCCATCAATTGACAAGAAAAGTTCATTTATAGTCACTCATTCCTTTGAAAGCGTTATTATTGGTTTTAAATGGATTTATAATCTCATTATTGATTTTAAGTTCAATTTTCTTACAATTTTGTTTAAAACAGAATATAATTGAATGATTGCCTCGAGAAACATGACGCGAAAACCATCCATTGACAACAAAAGTTTATTTATAGTCACTCATGCGTTCGGAAGCCTTATTACTCGCTTTAAATAGTTTTATAGTCTCATTGTTGATTTTAAGTTGAATATTCTTACATTTTTGGTTAACAAAGATTGTAATTGAATGTTAGCCTCGGGACATGTGAAGCGAAAGCCATCTATTGATAAAAAAAAGTTCATTTATAGTCACTCATTCCTTTGAAAGCGTTATTATTGGTTTTAAATGGATTTATAATCTCATTATGGATTTTAAGTTCAATTTTCTTATAATTTTGGTTAAAACAGAATATAATTGAATGTTTACCTCGAGAAACGTGAAGCGAAAGCCATCTATTGACAAGAAAAGTGCATTTATAGTCACTCATTCCTTTGAAAGCGTTATTATTGGTTTTAAATGGATTTATAATCTCATTAAGGATTTTAAGTTCAATTTTCTTATAATTTTGGTTAAAACAGAATATAATTGAATGTTTACCTCGAGAAACGTGAAGCGAAAACCATCTATTGACAAGAAAAGTTCATTTACAGTCACTCATTCCTTTGAAAGCGTTATTATTGGTTTTAAATGGATTTATAATCTCATTATTGATTTTAAGTTCAATTTTCTTACAATTTTGGTTAAAACAGAATAAAATTGAATGTTTGCCTCGAGAAACGTGACGCGAAAGCCATCCATTGACAAGGAAAGTTTAGTTATAGTCACTCATGCCTTCGGAAGCCTTATTAATCGCTTTAAATGCTTTTATAGTCTCATTATTGATTTTAAGTTGAATATTCTGTCATTTTTGGTTAACAAAGATTGTAATTGAATGTTTACCTCGAGAAACGTGAAGCGAAAGCCATCTATTGACAAGAAAAATTCATTTATAGTCACTCATTCCTTTGAAAGCGTTATTATTGGTTTTAAATGGATTTATAATCTCATTATTGATTTTAAGTTCAATTTTCTTACAATTTTGGTTAAAACAGAATATAATTGAATGTTTGCCTCGAGAAACGTGACTCGAAAGCCATCCATTGACAACAAAAGTTTATTTATACTCACTCATGCCTTCGAAATCCTTATTACCCGCTTTAAATAGTTTTATAGTCTCATTATTGATTTTAGGTTGAATATTCTTACATTTTTGGTTAAAACAGATTATAATTGATTGTTAGCCTCGGGAAACGTGAAGCAAAAGCAATCTATTGACAAGAAAAGTGCATTTATAGTCACTCATTCCTTTGAAAGCGTTATTATTGGTTTTAAATGGATTTATAATCTCATTATGGATTTTAAGTTCAATTTTCCTATAATTTTAATTAAAACAGAATATAATTGAATGTTTACCTAGAGAAACGTGAAGCGAAAACCATCTATTGAGAAGAAAAGTTCATTTACAGTCACTCATTCCTTTGAAAGCGTTATTATTTGTTTTAAATGAATTTATAATCTCATTATGGATTTTAAGTTCAATTTTCTTATAATTTTGGTGAAAACAGAATATAATTGAATGTTTACCTTGAGAAAGGTGACGCGAATGCCATCCATTGACAACAAAAGTTTATTTATAGTCACTCATGCCTTCGGAAGCCTTATTACCCGCTTTAAATAGTTTTATAGTCTCATTATTGACTTTAAGTTGAATATTCTTACATTTTTGGTTAAAACAGATTATAATTGAATGTTAGCCTCGGGAAACGTGAAGCGAAAGCCATCTATTGACAAGAAAAGTTCATTTATAGTCACTCATTCCTTTGAAAGCGTTATTAATGGTTTCAAATGGATTTATAATCTCATTATTGATTTGAAGTTCAATTTTCTTAAAATTTTGGTTAAAACAGAATATAATTGAATGTTTGCCTCGAGAAACGTGACGCGAAAGCCATCCATTAACAAGGAAAGTTTAGTTATAGTCACTCATGCCTTCGGAAGCCTTATTAATCGCTTTATATGCTTTTATAGTCTCATTATTGATTGTAAGTTGAATATTCTTACATTTTTGGTTAACAAAGATTGTAATTGAATGTTTGCCTCGAGAAACGTGAAGCGAAAGCCATCTATTTTTAAGAAATGTTCATTTATAGTCACTCATTACTTTGAAAGCGTTATTATTGATTTTAAATGGATTTATAATTTCATTATTGATTTTAAGTTCAATATTCCTACAATTATGTTTAAAACAGAATATAATTGAATGTTTACCTCGAGAAACATGACGCGAAAGCCATCCATTGACAACAAAAGTTTATTTATAGTCACTCATGCCTTCGGAAGCCTTATTACTCGCTTTAAATAGTTTTATAGTCTCATTGTTGATTTTAAGTTGAATATTCTTACATTTTTGGATAACAAAGATTGTAATTGAATGTTAGCCTCCGGAAACGTGAAGCGAAAGCCATCTATTGACAAGAAAAGTTCATTTATAGTCACTCATTCCTTTGAAAGCGTTATTATTGGTTTTAAATGGATTTATAATCTCATTATGGATTTTAAGTTCAATTTTCTTATAATTTTGGTTAAAACAGAATATAATTGAATGTTTACCACGAGAAACGTGAAGCGAAAGCCATCTATTGACAAGAAAAGTGCATTTATAGTCACTCATTCCTTTGAAAGCGTTATTATTGGTTTTAAATGGATTTATAATCTCATTATGGATTTTAAGTTCAATTTTCTTATAATTTTGGTGAAAACAAAATATAATTGAATGTTTACCTCGAGAAAGGTGACGCGAATGCCATCCATTGACAAGAAAAGTTTATTTGTAGTCACTCATTCCTTCAGAAGCCTTATTACTCGCTTTAAATGCTTTTATAGTCTCATTATTGATTTTAAGTTGAATATTCTTACATTTTTGGTTAACAAAGATTGTAATTGAATGTTTGCCTCTAGAAACGTTAAGCGAAAGCCATCTATTGACAAGAAAAGTTCATTTATAGTCACTCATTCCTTTGAAAGCGTTATTATTGGTTTTAAATGGATTTATAATCTCATTATGGATTTTAAGTTCAATTTTCTTATAATTTTGGTTAAAACAGAATATATTGAATGTTTACCTCGAGAAACGTGAAGCGAAAACCATCTATTGACAAGAAAAGTTCATTTATAGTCACTCATTCCTTTGAAAGCGTTATTATTGGTTTTAAATGGATTTATAATCTCATTATGGATTTTAAGTTCAATTTTCTTATAATTTTGGTGAAAACAAAATATAATTGAATGTTTACCTCGAGAAAGGTGACGCGAATGCCATCCACTGACAAGAAAAGTTTATTTATAGTCACTCATTCCTTCAGAAGCCTTATTACTCGCTTTAAATGCTTTTATAGTCTCATTATTGATTTTAAGTTGAATATTCTTTCATTTTTGGTTAACAAAGATTGTAATTGAATGTTTGCCTCTAGAAACGTGAAGCGAAAGCCATCTATTGACAAGAAAAGTTCATTTATAGTCACTCATTCTTTTGAAAGCGTTATTATTGGTTTAAATGGATTTATAATCTCATTATGGATTTTAAGTTCAATTTTCTTATAATTTTGGTTAAAACAGAATATAATTGAATGTTTACCACGAGAAACGTGAAGCGAAAGCCATCTATTGACAAGAAAAGTGCATTTATAGTCACTCATTCCCTTGAAAGCGTTATTATTGGTTTTAAATGGATTTATAGTCTCATTATGGATTTTAAGTTCAATTTTCTTATAATTTTGGTTAAAACAGAATATAATTGAATGTTTACCTCGAGAAACGTGAAGCGAAAACCATCTATTGATAAGAAAAGTTCATTTATAGTCACTCATTCCTTTGAAAAAACGTTATTATTGGTTTTAAATGGATTTATAATCGCATTATTGATTTTAAGTTCAATTTTCTTATAATTTTGGTTAAAACAGAATAAAATTGAATGTTTGGCTCGAGAAACGTGACGCGAAAGCCATCCATTGACAAGGAAAGTTTAGTTATAGTCACTCATGCCTTCGGAAGCCTTATTAATCCCTTTAAATGCTTTTATAGTCCCATTATTGATTTTAAGTTGAATATTCTTATATTTTTGGTTAACAAAGATTGTAATTGAATGTTTGCCTCGAGAAACATGAAGCGAAAGCCATCAATTGACAAGAAAAGTTCATTTATAGTCACTCATTCCTTTGAAAGCGTTATTATTGGTTTTCAATGGATTTATAATCTCATTATTGATTTTAAGTTCAATTTTCTTACAATTTTGTTTAAAACAGGATATAATTGAATGATTGCCTCGAGAAACATGACGCGAAAACCATCCATTGACAACAAAAGTTTATTTATAGTAACTCATGCCTTCGGAAGCCTTATTACTCGCTTTAAATAGTTTTATAGTCTCATTGTTGATTTTAAGTTGAATATTCTTACATTTTTGGTTATCAAAGATTGTAATTGAATGTTTGCCTCGGGAAACTTGAAGCGAAAGCCATCTATTGACAAGAAAAGTTCATTTATAGTCACTCATTCCTTTGAAAGCGTTATTAATGGTTTCAAATGGATTTATAATCTCATTATTGATTTGAAGTTCAATTTTCTTAAAATTTTGGTTAAAACAGAATATAATTGAATGTTTGCCTCGAGAAACGTGACGCGAAAGCCATCCATTAACAAGGAAAGTTTAGTTATAGTCACTCATGCCTTCGGAAGCCTTATTAATCGCTTTATATGCTTTTATAGTCTCATTATTGATTGTAAGTTGAATATTCTTACATTTTTGGTTAACAAAGATTGTAATTGAATGTTTGCCTCGAGAAACGTGAAGCGAAAGCCATCTATTTTTAAGAAATGTTCATTTATAGTCACTCATTACTTTGAAAGCGTTATTATTGATTTTAAATGGATTTATAATTTCATTATTGATTTTAAGTTCAATATTCCTACAATTATGTTTAAAACAGAATATAATTGAATGTTTACCTCGAGAAACATGACGCGAAAGCCATCCATTGACAACAAAAGTTTATTTATAGTCACTCATGCCTTCGGAAGCCTTATTACTCGCTTTAAATAGTTTTATAGTCTCATTGTTGATTTTAAGTTGAATATTCTTACATTTTTGGATAACAAAGATTGTAATTGAATGTTAGCCTCCGGAAACGTGAAGCGAAAGCCATCTATTGACAAGAAAAGTTCATTTATAGTCACTCATTCCTTTGAAAGCGTTATTATTGGTTTTAAATGGATTTATAATCTCATTATGGATTTTAAGTTCAATTTTCTTATAATTTTGGTTAAAACAGAATATAATTGAATGTTTACCACGAGAAACGTGAAGCGAAAGCCATCTATTGACAAGAAAAGTGCATTTATAGTCACTCATTCCTTTGAAAGCGTTATTATTGGTTTTAAATGGATTTATAATCTCATTATGGATTTTAAGTTCAATTTTCTTATAATTTTGGTGAAAACAAAATATAATTGAATGTTTACCTCGAGAAAGGTGACGCGAATGCCATCCATTGACAAGAAAAGTTTATTTGTAGTCACTCATTCCTTCAGAAGCCTTATTACTCGCTTTAAATGCTTTTATAGTCTCATTATTGATTTTAAGTTGAATATTCTTACATTTTTGGTTAACAAAGATTGTAATTGAATGTTTGCCTCTAGAAACGTTAAGCGAAAGCCATCTATTGACAAGAAAAGTTCATTTATAGTCACTCATTCCTTTGAAAGCGTTATTATTGGTTTTAAATGGATTTATAATCTCATTATGGATTTTAAGTTCAATTTTCTTATAATTTTGGTTAAAACAGAATATATTGAATGTTTACCTCGAGAAACGTGAAGCGAAAACCATCTATTGACAAGAAAAGTTCATTTATAGTCACTCATTCCTTTGAAAGCGTTATTATTGGTTTTAAATGGATTTATAATCTCATTATGGATTTTAAGTTCAATTTTCTTATAATTTTGGTGAAAACAAAATATAATTGAATGTTTACCTCGAGAAAGGTGACGCGAATGCCATCCACTGACAAGAAAAGTTTATTTATAGTCACTCATTCCTTCAGAAGCCTTATTACTCGCTTTAAATGCTTTTATAGTCTCATTATTGATTTTAAGTTGAATATTCTTTCATTTTTGGTTAACAAAGATTGTAATTGAATGTTTGCCTCTAGAAACGTGAAGCGAAAGCCATCTATTGACAAGAAAAGTTCATTTATAGTCACTCATTCTTTTGAAAGCGTTATTATTGGTTTAAATGGATTTATAATCTCATTATGGATTTTAAGTTCAATTTTCTTATAATTTTGGTTAAAACAGAATATAATTGAATGTTTACCACGAGAAACGTGAAGCGAAAGCCATCTATTGACAAGAAAAGTGCATTTATAGTCACTCATTCCCTTGAAAGCGTTATTATTGGTTTTAAATGGATTTATAGTCTCATTATGGATTTTAAGTTCAATTTTCTTATAATTTTGGTTAAAACAGAATATAATTGAATGTTTACCTCGAGAAACGTGAAGCGAAAACCATCTATTGATAAGAAAAGTTCATTTATAGTCACTCATTCCTTTGAAAAAACGTTATTATTGGTTTTAAATGGATTTATAATCTCATTATTGATTTTAAGTTCAATTTTCTTATAATTTTGGTTAAAACAGAATAAAATTGAATGTTTGGCTCGAGAAACGTGACGCGAAAGCCATCCATTGACAAGGAAAGTTTAGTTATAGTCACTCATGCCTTCGGAAGCCTTATTAATCCCTTTAAATGCTTTTATAGTCCCATTATTGATTTTAAGTTGAATATTCTTATATTTTTGGTTAACAAAGATTGTAATTGAATGTTTGCCTCGAGAAACATGAAGCGAAAGCCATCAATTGACAAGAAAAGTTCATTTATAGTCACTCATTCCTTTGAAAGCGTTATTATTGGTTTTCAATGGATTTATAATCTCATTATTGATTTTAAGTTCAATTTTCTTACAATTTTGTTTAAAACAGGATATAATTGAATGATTGCCTCGAGAAACATGACGCGAAAACCATCCATTGACAACAAAAGTTTATTTATAGTAACTCATGCCTTCGGAAGCCTTATTACTCGCTTTAAATAGTTTTATAGTCTCATTGTTGATTTTAAGTTGAATATTCTTACATTTTTGGTTATCAAAGATTGTAATTGAATGTTTGCCTCGGGAAACTTGAAGCGAAAGCCATCTATTGACAAGAAAAGTTCATTTATAGTCACTCATTCCTTTGAAAGCATTATTGTTGGTTTTAAATGGATTTATAATCTCATTATTGATTTGAAGTTCAATTTGCTTAGAATTTTGGTTAAAACAGAATATAATTGAATGTTTGCCGCGAGAAACATGACGTGAAAGCCATCCATTGACAAGGAAAGTTTAGTTATAGTCACTCATGCCTTCGGAAGCCTTATTAATCGCTTTAAATGCTTTTATAGACCCATTATTGATTTTAAGTTGAATATTCTTACATTTTTGGTTAACAAAGATTGTAATTGAATGTTTGCCTCGAGAAACATGAGGCGAAAGCCATCAATTGACAAGAAAAGTTCATTTATAGTCACTCATTCCTTTGAAAGCGTTATTATTGGTTTTAAATGGATTTATAATCTCATTATTGATTTTAAGTTCAATTTTCTTACAATTTTGTTTAAAACAGAATATAATTGAATGATTGCCTCGAGAAACATGACGCGAAAACCATCCATTGACAACAAAAGTTTATTTATAGTCACTCATGCGTTCGGAAGCCTTATTACTCGCTTTAAATAGTTTTATAGTCTCATTGTTGATTTTAAGTTGAATATTCTTACATTTTTGGTTAACAAAGATTGTAATTGAATGTTAGCCTCGGGACATGTGAAGCGAAAGCCATCTATTGATAAGAAAAGTTCATTTATAGTCACTCATTCCTTTGAAAGCGTTATTATTGGTTTTAAATGGATTTATAATCTCATTATGGATTTTAAGTTCAATTTTCTTATAATTTTGGTTAAAACAGAATATAATTGAATGTTTACCTCGAGAAACGTGAAGCGAAAGCCATCTATTGACAAGAAAAGTGCATTTATAGTCACTCATTCCTTTGAAAGCGTTATTATTGGTTTTAAATGGATTTATAATCTCATTAAGGATTTTAAGTTCAATTTTCTTATAATTTTGGTTAAAACAGAATATAATTGAATGTTTACCTCAAGAAACGTGAAGCGAAAACCATCTATTGACAAGAAAAGTTCATTTACAGTCACTCATTCCTTTGAAAGCGTTATTATTGGTTTTAAATGGATTTATAATCTCATTATTGATTTTAAGTTCAATTTTCTTATAATTTTGGTTAAAACAGAATATAATTGAATGTTTACCTCGAGAAAGGTGACGCGAATGCCATCCATTGACAAGAAAAGTATATTTATAGTCACTCATTCCTTCAGAAGCCTTATTACTCGCTTTAAATGCTTTTATAGTCTCATTATTGATTTTAAGTTGAATATTCTTTCATTTTTGGTTAACAAAGATTGTAATTGATTGTTTGCCTCTAGAAAAGTGAAGCGAAAGCCATCTATTGACAAGAAAAGTTCATTTATAGTCACTCATTCCTTTGAAAGCGTTATTATTGGTTTTAAATGGATTTATAATCTCATTATTGATTTTAAGTTCAATTTTCTTATAATTTTGTTTAAAACAGAATATAATTGAATGTTTACCTCGAGAAATGTGACGCGAAAGCCATCCTTTGACAACAAAAGTTTATTTATAGTCACTCATTCCTTCAGAAGCCTTATTACTCGCTTTAAATGCTTTTATAGTCTCATTATTGATTTTAAGTTGAATATTCTTTCATTTTTGGTTAACAAAGATTGTAATTGATTGTTTGCCTCTAGAAAAGTGAAGCGAAAGCCATCTATTGACAAGAAAAGTTCATTTATAGTCACTCATTCCTTTGAAAGCGTTATTATTGGTTTTAAATGGATTTATAATTTCATTATTGATTTTAAGTTCAATTTTCTTATAATTTTGTTTAAAACAGAATATAATTGAATGTTTACCTCGAGAAATGTGACGCGAAAGCCATCCTTTGACAACAAAAGTTTATTTATAGTCACTCATGCCTTCGAAAGCCTTATTACCCGCTTTAAATAGTTTTATAGTCTCATTATTGATTTTAAGTTGAATATTCTTACATTTTTGGTTAAAACAGATTATAATTGAATGTTAGCCTCGAGAAACGTGAAGCGAAAGCCATCTATTGAAAAGAAAAGTTCATTTATAGTCACTCATTCCTTTGAAATCGTTATTAATGGTTTTAAATGGATTTATAATCTCATTATTGATTTGAAGTTTAATTTTCTTAAAATTTTGGTTAAAACAAAATATAATTGAATGTTTGCCTCGAGAAACGTGACGCGAAAGCCATCCATTGACAAGGAAAGTTTAGTTATAGTCACTCATGCCTTCGGAAGCCTTATTAATCGCTTTATATGCTTTTATAGTCTCATTATTGATTGTAAGTTGAATATTCTTCCATTTTTGGTTAACAAAGATTGTAATTGAATGTTTGCCTCGAGAAACGTGAAGCGAAAGCCATCTATTGACAAGAAAAGTTCATTTATAGTCACTTATTCCTTTCAAAGCGCTATTATTGGTTTTAAATGGATTTATAATCTCATTATTGATTTTAAGTTCAATTTTCTTACAATTTTGTTTAAAACAGAATATAATTGAATGATTGCCTCGAGAAACATGACGCGAAAACCATCCATTGACAACAAAAGTTTATTTATAGTCACTCATGCCTTCGGAAGTTTTATTACTCGCTTTAAATAGTTTTATAGTCTCATTGTTAATTTTAAGTTGAATATTCTTACATTTTTGGTTAACAAAGATTGTAATGGAATGTTAGTCTCGGGAAACGTGAAGCAAAAGCCATCTATTGACAAGAAAAGTTCATTTATAGTCACTCATTCCTTTGAAAGCGTTATTATTGGTTTTAAATGGATTTATAATCTCATTATGGATTTTAAGTTCAATTTTCTTATAATTTTGGTTAAAACAGAATATAATTGAATGTTTACCACGAGAAACGTGAAGCGAAAGCCATCTATTGACAAGAAAAGTGCATTTATAGTCACTCATTCCTTTGAAAGCGTTATTATTGGTTTTAAATGGATTTATAGTCTCATTATGGATTTTAAGTTCAATTTTCTTATAATTTTGGTTAAAACAGAATATAATTGAATGTTTACCTCGAGAAACGTGAAGCGAAAACCATCTATTGATAAGAAAAGTTCATTTATAGTCACTCATTCCTTTGAAAAAACGTTATTATTGGTTTTAAATGGATTTATAATCTCATTATTGATTTTAAGTTCAATTTTCTTACAATTTTGGTTAAAACAGAATAAAATTGAATGTTTGCCTCGAGAAACGTGACGCGAAAGCCATCCATTGACAAGGAAAGTTTAGTTATAGTCACTCATGCCTTCGGAAGCCTTATTAATCGCTTTAAATGCTTTTATAGTCTCATTATTGATTTTAAGTTGAATATTCTGTCATTTTTGGTTAACAAAGATTGTAATTGAATGTTTACCTCGAGAAACGTGAAGCGAAAGCCATCTATTGACAAGAAAAATTCATTTATAGTCACTCATTCCTTTGAAAGCGTTATTATTGGTTTTAAATGGATTTATAATCTCATTATTGATTTTAAGTTCAATTTTCTTACAATTTTGGTTAAAACAGAATATAATTGAATGTTTGCCTCGAGAAACGTGACGCGAAAGCCATCCATTGACAACAAAAGTTTATTTATACTCACTCATGCCTTCGAAATCCTTATTACCCGCTTTAAATAGTTTTATAGTCTCATTATTGATTTTATGTTGAATATTCTTACATTTTTGGTTAAAACAGATTATAATTGATTGTTAGCCTCGGGAAACGTGAAGCAAAAGCAATCTATTGACAAGAAAAGTGCATTTATAGTCACTCATTCCTTTGAAAGCGTTATTATTGGTTTTAAATGGATTTATAATCTCATTATGGATTTTAAGTTCAATTTTCCTATAATTTTAATTAAAACAGAATATAATTGAATGTTTACCTAGTGAAACGTGAAGCGAAAACCATCTATTGAGAAGAAAAGTTCATTTACAGTCACTCATTCCTTTGAAAGCGTTATTATTGGTTTTAAATGAATTTATAATCTCATTATGGATTTTAAGTTCAATTTTCTTATAATTTTGGTGAAAACATAATATAATTGAATGTTTACCTCGAGAAAGGTGACGCGAATGCCATCCATTGACAACAAAAGTTTATTTATAGTCACTCATGCCTTCGGAAGCCTTATTACCCGCTTTAAATAGTTTTATAGTCTCATTATTGATTTTAAGTTGAATATTCTTACATTTTTGGTTAAAACAGATTATAATTGAATGTTAGCCTCGGGAAACGTGAAGCGAAAGCCATCTATTGACAAGAAAAGTTCATTTATAGTCACTCATTCCTTTGAAAGCGTTATTAATGGTTTCAAATGGATTTATAATCTCATTATTGATTTGAAGTTCAATTTTCTTAAAATTTTGGTTAAAACAGAATATAATTGAATGTTTGCCTCGAGAAACGTGACGCGAAAACCATCCATTAACAAGGAAAGTTTAGTTATAGTCACTCATGCCTTCGGAAGCCTTATTAATCGCTTTATATGCTTTTATAGTCTCATTATTGATTGTAAGTTGAATATTCTTACATTTTTGGTTAACAAAGATTGTAATTGAATGTTTGCCTCGAGAAACGTGAAGCGAAAGCCATCTATTTTTAAGAAAAGTTCATTTATAGTCACTCATTACTTTGAAAGCGTTATTATTGATTTTAAATGGATTTATAATTTCATTATTGATTTTAAGTTCAATATTCCTACAATTATGTTTAAAACAGAATATAATTGAATGTTTACCTCGAGAAACATGACGCGAAAGCCATCCATTGACAACAAAAGTTTATTTATAGTAACTCATGCCTTCGGAAGCCTTATTACTCGCTTTAAATAGTTTTATAGTCTCATTGTTGATTTTAAGTTGAATATTCTTACATTTTTGGTTAACAAAGATTGTAATTGAATGTTAGCCTCCGGAAACGTGAAGCGAAAGCCATCTATTGACAAGAAAAGTTCATTTATAGTCACTCATTCCTTTGAAAGCGTTATTATTGGTTTTAAATGGATTTATAATCTCATTATGGATTTTAAGTTCAATTTTCTTATAATTTTGGTTAAAACAGAATATAATTGAATGTTTACCACGAGAAACGTGAAGCGAAAGCCATCTATTGACAAGAAAAGTGCATTTATAGTCACTCATTCCTTTGAAAGCGTTATTATTGGTTTTAAATGGATTTATAATCTCATTATGGATTTTAAGTTCAATTTTCTTATAATTTTGGTGAAAACAAAATATAATTGAATGTTTACCTCGAGAAAGGTGACGCGAATGCCATCCATTGACAAGAAAAGTTTATTTATAGTCACTCATTCCTTAAGAAGCCTTATTACTCGCTTTAAATGCTTTTATAGTCTCATTATTGATTTTAAGTTGAATATTCTTACATTTTTGGTTAACAAAGATTGTAATTGAATGTTTGCCTCTAGAAACGTTAAGCGAAAGCCATCTATTGACAAGAAAAGTTCATTTATAGTCACTCATTCCTTTGAAAGCGTTATTATTGGTTTTAAATGGATTTATAATCTCATTATGGATTTTAAGTTCAATTTTCTTATAATTTTGGTTAAAACAGAATATATTGAATGTTTACCTCGAGAAACGTGAAGCGAAAACCATCTATTGACAAGAAAAGTTCATTTATAGTCACTCATTCCTTTGAAAGCGTTATTATTGGTTTTAAATGGATTTATAATCTCATTATGGATTTTAAGTTCAATTTTCTTATAATTTTGGTGAAAACAAAATATAATTGAATGTTTACCTCGAGAAAGGTGACGCGAATGCCATCCACTGACAAGAAAAGTTTATTTATAGTCACTCATTCCTTCAGAAGCCTTATTACTCGCTTTAAATGCTTTTATAGTCTCATTATTGATTTTAAGTTGAAGATTCTTTCATTTTTGGTTAACAAAGATTGTAATTGAATGTTTGCCTCTAGAAACGTGAAGCGAAAGCTATCTATTGACAAGAAAAGTTCATTTATAGTCACTCATTCCTTTGAAAGCGTTATTATAGGTTTTAAATGGATTTATAATCTCATTATTGATTTTAAGTTCAATTTTCTTATAATTTTGTTTAAAACAGAATATAATTGAATGTTTACCTCGACAAATGTGACGCGAAAGCCATCCATTGACAACAAAAGTTTATTTATAGTCACTCATGCCTTCGAAAGCCTTATTAGCCGCTTTAAATAGTTTTATAGTCTCATTATTGATTTTAAGTTGAATATTCTTACATTTTTGGTTAAAACAGATTATAATTGAATGTTAGCCTCGAGAAACGTGAAGCGAAAGCCATCTATTGACAAGAAAAGTTCATTTATAGTCACTCATTCCTTTGAAAGCGTTATTATTGGTTTTAAATGGATTTATAGTCTCATTATGGATTTTAAGTTCAATTTTCTTATAATTTTGGTTAAAACAGAATATAATTGAATGTTTACCTCGAGAAACGTGAAGCGAAAACCATCTATTGACAAGAAAAGTTCATTTATAGTTACTCATTCCTTTGAAACCGTTATTATTGGTTTTAAATGGATTTTAAATCTCATTATTGATTTTAAGTTCAATGTTCTTAAAATTTTGTTTAAAACAGAATATAATTGAATGATTGCCTTGAGAAACATGACGCGAAAACCATCCATTGACAACAAAAGTTTATTTATAGTCACTCATGCCTTCGGAAGCCTTATTACTCGCTTTAAATAATTTTATAGTCTCATTGTTGATTTTAAGTTGAATATTCTTACATTTTTGGTTAACAAAGATTGTAATTGAAAGTTTATCTCGGGAAACGTGAAGCGAAAGCCATCTATTGACAGAAAAGTTCATTTATAGTCACTCATTCCTTTGAAAGCGTTATTATTGGTTTTAAATGGATTTATAATCTCATTATGGATTTTAAGTTCAATTTTCTTATAATTTTGGTTAAAACAGAATATAATTGAATGTTTACCTCGGGCAACGTGAAGCGAAAGCCATCTATTGGCAAGAAAAGTTCATTTATAGTCACTCATTCCTTTGAAAGCGTTATTATTGGTTTTAAATGGATTTATAATCTCATTATTGATTTTAAGTTCAATTTTCTTACAATTTGGTTTAAAACAGAATATAATTGAATGTTTGCCTCGTGAAACATGACGCGAAAACCATCCATTGACAACAAAAGTTTATTTATAGTCACTCATGCTTTCGGAAGCCTTATTACTCGCTTTAAATAGTTTTATAGTCTCATTGTTAATTTTAAGTTGAATATTCTTACATTTTTGGTTAACAAAGATTGTAATTGAATGTTAGCCTCGGGACATGTGAAGCGAAAGCCATCTATTGACAAGAAAAGTTCATTTATAGTCACTCATTCCTTTGAAAACGTTATTATTGGTTTTAAATGGATTTATAATCTCATTATGGATTTTAAGTTCAATTTTCTTATAATTTTGGTTAAAACAGAATATAATTGAATGTTTACCTCGAGAAACGTGAAACGAAAACCATCTATTGACAAGAAAAGTTCATTTACAGTCACTCATTCCTTTGAAAGCGTTATTATTGGTTTTAAATGGATTTATAATCTCATTATGGATTTTAAGTTCAATTTTCTTATAATTTTGGTTAAAACAGAATATAATTGAATGTTTACCTCGAGAAACGTGAAACGAAAACCATCTATTGACAAAAAAAGTTCATTTACAGTCACTCATTCCTTTGAAAGCGTTATTATTGGTTTTAAATGGATTTATAATCTCATTATGGATTTTAAGTTCAATTTTCTTATAATTTTGGTTAAAACAGAATATAATTGAATGTTTACCTCGAGAAAGGTGACGCGAATGCCATCCATTGACAAGAAAAGTATATTTATAGTCACTCATTCCTTCAGAAGCCTTATTACTCGCTTTAAATGCTTTTATAGTCTCATTATTGATTTTAAGTTGAATATTCTTTCATTTTTGGTTAACAAAGATTGTAATTGAATGTTTGCCTCTAGAAACGTGAAGCGAAAGCCATCTATTGACAAGAAAAGTTCATTTATAGTCACTCATTCCTTTGAAAGCGTTATTATAGGTTTTAAATGGATTTATAATCTTATTATTGATTTTAAGTTCAATTTTCTTATAATTTTGTTTAAAACAGAATATAATTGAATGTTTACCTCGACAAATGTGACGCGAAAGCCATCCATTGACAACAAAAGTTTATTTA
The DNA here is from genome assembly GCF_053813885.1 of Theobroma cacao. NCBI lineage: Eukaryota > Viridiplantae > Streptophyta > Magnoliopsida > Malvales > Malvaceae > Theobroma > Theobroma cacao. The sequence continues at coordinate 28,359,382 of NC_142647.1, forward strand.
TAGTCACTCATGCCTTCGAAAGCCTTATTAGCCGCTTTAAATAGTTTTATAGTCTCATTATTGATTTTAAGTTGAATATTCTTACATTTTTGGTTAAAACAGATTATAATTGAATGTTAGCCTCGAGAAACGTGAAGCGAAAGCCATCTATTGACAAGAAAAGTTCATTTATAGTCACTCATTCCTTTGAAAGCGTTATTATTGGTTTTAAATGGATTTATAGTCTCATTATGGATTTTAAGTTCAATTTTCTTATAATTTTGGTTAAAACAGAATATAATTGAATGTTTACCTCGAGAAACGTGAAGCGAAAACCATCTATTGACAAGAAAAGTTCATTTATAGTTACTCATTCCTTTGAAACCGTTATTATTGGTTTTAAATGGATTTTAAATCTCATTATTGATTTTAAGTTCAATGTTCTTAAAATTTTGTTTAAAACAGAATATAATTGAATGATTGCCTTGAGAAACATGACGCGAAAACCATCCATTGACAACAAAAGTTTATTTATAGTCACTCATGCCTTCGGAAGCCTTATTACTCGCTTTAAATAATTTTATAGTCTCATTGTTGATTTTAAGTTGAATATTCTTACATTTTTGGTTAACAAAGATTGTAATTGAAAGTTTGTCTCGGGAAACGTGAAGCGAAAGCCATCTATTGACAGAAAAGTTCATTTATAGTCACTCATTCCTTTGAAAGCGTTATTATTGGTTTTAAATGGATTTATAATCTCATTATGGATTTTAAGTTCAATTTTCTTATAATTTTGGTTAAAACAGAATATAATTGAATGTTTACTTCGGGCAACGTGAAGCGAAAGCCATCTATTGGCAAGAAAAGTTCATTTATAGTCACTCATTCCTTTGAAAGCGTTATTATTGGTTTTAAATGGATTTATAATCTCATTATTGATTTTAAGTTCAATTTTCTTACAATTTGGTTTAAAACAGAATATAATTGAATGTTTGCCTCGTGAAACATGACGCGAAAACCATCCATTGACAACAAAAGTTTATTTATAGTAACTCATGCCTTCGGAAGCCTTATTACTCGCTTTAAATAGTTTTATAGTCTCATTGTTGATTTTAAGTTGAATATTCTTACATTTTTGGTTATCAAAGATTGTAATTGAATGTTTGCCTCGGGAAACTTGAAGCGAAAGCCATCTATTGACAAGAAAAGTTCATTTATAGTCACTCATTCCTTTGAAAGCATTATTGTTGGTTTTAAATGGATTTATAATCTCATTATTGATTTCAAGTTCAATTTGCTTAGAATTTTGGTTAAAACAGAATATAATTGAATGTTTGCCTCGAGAAACATAACGTGAAGGTCATCCATTGACAAGGAAAGTTTAGTTATAGTCACTCATGCCTTCGGAAGCCTTATTAATCGCTTTAAATGCTTTTATAGTCCCATTATTGATTTTAAGTTGAATATTCTTACATTTTTGGTTAACAAAGATTGTAATTGAATGTTTGCCTCGAGAAACATGAAGCGAAAGCCATCAATTGACAACAAAAGTTCATTTATAGTCACTCATTCCTTTGAAAGCGTTATTATTGGTTTTAAATGGATTTATAATCTCATTATTGATTTTAAGTTCAATTTTCTTACAATTTTGTTTAAAACAGAATATAATTGAATGATTGGCTCGAGAAACATGACGCGAAAACCATCCATTGAGAACAAAAGTTTATTTATAGTAACTCATGCCTTCGGAAGCCTTATTACTCGCTTTAAATAGTTTTATAGTCTCATTGTTGATTTTAAGTTGAATATTCTTACATTTTTGGTTATCAAAGATTGTAATTGAATGTTTGGCTCGAGAAACTTGAAGCGAAAGCCATCTATTGACAAGAAAAGTTCATTTATAGTCACTCATTCCTTTGAAAGCATTATTGTTGGTTTTAAATGGATTTATAATCTCATTATTGATTTGAAGTTCAATTTGCTTAGAATTTTGGTTAAAACAGAATATAATTGAATGTTTGCCTCCAGAAACATGACGTGAAAGCCATCCATTGACAAGGAAAGTTTAGTTATAGTCACTCATGCCTTCGGAAGCCTTATTAATCGCTTTAAATGCTTTTATAGTCCCATTATTGATTTTAAGTTGAATATTCTTACATTTTTGGTTAACAAAGATTGTAATTGAATGTTTGCCTCGAGAAACATGAAGCGAAAGCCATCAATTGACAACAAAAGTTCATTTATAGTCACTCATTCCTTTGAAAGCGTTATTATTGGTTTTAAATGGATTTATAATCTCATTATTGATTTTAAGTTCAATTTTCTTACAATTTTGTTTAAAACAGAATATAATTGAATGATTGCCTCAAGAAACATGACGCGAAAACCATCCATTGACAACAAAAGTTTATTTATAGTCACTCATGCTTTCGGAAGCCTTATTACTCGCTTTAAATAGTTTTATAGTCTCATTGTTAATTTTAAGTTGAATATTCTTACATTTTTGGTTAACAAAGATTGTAATTGAATGTTAGCCTCGGGACATGTGAAGCGAAAGCCATCTATTGACAAGAAAAGTGCATTTATAGTCACTCATTCCTTTGAAAGCGTTATTATTGGTTTTAAATGGATTTATAATCTCATTATGGATTTTAAGTTCAATTTTCTTATAATTTTGGTTAAAACAGAATATAATTGAATGTTTACCTCGAGAAACGTGAAACGAAAACCATCTATTGACAAGAAAAGTTCATTTACAGTCACTCATTCCTTTGAAAGCGTTATTATTGGTTTTAAATGGATTTATAATCTCATTATGGATTTTAAGATCAATTTTCTTATAATTTTGGTTAAAACAGAATATAATTGAATGTTTACCTCGAGAAAGGTGACGCGAATGCCATCCATTGACAAGAAAAGTTTATTTATAGTCACTCATTCCTTCAGAAGCCTTATTACTCGCTTTAAATGCTTTTATAGTCTCATTATTGATTTTAAGTTGAATATTCTTTCATTTTTGGTTAACAAAGATTGTAATTGATTGTTTGCCTCTAGAAAAGTGAAGCGAAAGCCATCTATTGACAAGAAAAGTTCATTTATAGTCACTCATTCCTTTGAAAGCGTTATTATTGGTTTTAAATGGATTTATAATCTCATTATTGATTTTAAGTTCAATTTTCTTATAATTTTGTTTAAAATAGAATATAATTGAATGTTTACCTCGAGAATTGTGACGCGAAAGCCATCCTTTGACAACAAAAGTTTATTTATAGTCACTCATGCCTTCGAAAGCCTTATTACCCGCTTTAAATAGTTTTATAGTCTCATTATTGATTTTAAGTTGAATATTCTTACATTTTTGGTTAAAACAGATTATAATTGAATGTTAGCCTCGGGAAACGTGAAGCGAAAGCCATCTATTGACAAGAAAAGTTCATTTATAGTCACTCATTCCTTTGAAAGCGTTATTAATGGTTTTAAATGGATTTATAATCTCATTATTGATTTGAAGTTCAATTTTCTTAAAATTTTGGTTAAAACAGAATATAATTGAATGTTTGCCTCGAGAAACGTGACGCGAAAGCCATCCATTGACAAGGAAAGTTTAGTTATAGTCACTCATGCCTTCGGCAGCCTTATTAATCGCTTTATATGCTTTTATAGTCTCATTATTGATTGTAAGTTGAATATTCTTCCATTTTTGGTTAACAAAGATTGTAATTGAATGTTTGCCTCGAGAAACGTGAAGCGAAAGCCATCTATTGACAAGAAAAGTTCATTTATAGACACTCATTCCTTTCAAAGCGTTATTATTGGTTTTAAATGGATTTTTAATCTCATTATTGATTTTAAGTTCAATTTTCTTACAATTTTGTTTAAAACAGAATATAATTGAATGATTGCCTCGAGAAACATGACGCGAAAACCATCCATTGACAACAAAAGTTTATATTATAGTCACTCATGCCTTCGGAAGTTTTATTACTCGCTTTAAATAGTTTTATAGTCTCATTGTTCATTTTAAGTTGAATATTCTTACATTTTTGGTTAACAAAGATTGTAATTGAATGTTAGCCTCGGGAAACGTGAAGCAAAAGCCATCTATTGACAAGAAAAGTTCATTTATAGTCACTCATTCCTTTGAAAGCGTTATTATTGGTTTTAAATGGATTTATAATCTCATTATGGATTTTAAGTTCAATTTTCTTATAATTTTGGTTAAAACAGAATATAATTGAATGTTTACCACGAGAAACGTGAAGCGAAAGCCATCTATTGACAAGAAAAGTGCATTTATAGTCACTCATTCCTTTGAAAGCGTTATTATTGGTTTTAAATGGATTTATAGTCTCATTATGGATTTTAAGTTCAATTTTCTTATAATTTTGGTTAAAACAGAATAAAATTGAATGTTTACCTCGAGAAACGTGAAGCGAAAACCATCTATTGATAAGAAAAGTTCATTTATAGTCACTCATTCCTTTGAAAACGTTATTATTGGTTTTAAATGGATTTATAATCTCATTATTGATTTTAAGTTCAATTTTCTTACAATTTTGGTTAAAACAGAATAAAATTGAATGGTTGCCTCGAGAAACGTGACGCGAAAGCCATCCATTGACAAGGAAAGTTTAGTTATAGTCACTCATGCCTTCGGAAGCCTTATTAATCGCTTTAAATACTTTTATAGTCCCATTATTGATTTTAAGTTGAATATTCTGTCATTTTTGGTTAACAAAGATTGTAATTGAATGTTTACCTCGAGAAACGTGAAGCGAAAGCCATCTATTGACAAGAAAAATTCATTTATAGTCACTCATTCCTTTGAAAGCGTTATTATTGGTTTTAAATGGATTTATAATCTCATTATTGATTTTAAGTTCAATTTTCTTACAATTTTGGTTAAAACAGAATATAATTGAATGTTTGCCTCGAGAAACGTGACGCGAAAGCCATCTATTGAGAAGAAAAGTTCATTTACAGTCACTCATTCCTTTGAAAGCGTTATTATTGGTTTTAAATGGATTTATAATCTCATTATGGATTTTAAGTTCAATTTTCTTATAATTTTGGTGAAAACAAAATATAATTGAATGTTTACCTCGAGAAAGGTGACGCGAATGCAATCCATTGACAACAAAAGTTTATTTATAGTCACTCATGCCTTCGGAAGCCTTATTACCTGCTTTAAATTGTTTTATAGTCTCATTATTGATTTTATGTTGAATATTCTTACATTTTTGGTTAAAACAGATTATAATTGATTGTTAGCCTCAGGAAACGTGAAGCAAAAGCAATCTATTGACAAGAAAAGTGCATTTATAGTCACTCATTCTTTTGAAAGCGTTATTATTGGTTTTAAATGGATTTATAATCTCATTATGGATTTTAAGTTCAATTTTCCTATAATTTTAATTAAAACAGAATATAATTGAATGTTTACCTAGAGAAACGTGAAGCGAAAACCATCTATTGAGAAGAAAAGTTCATTTACAGTCACTCATTCCTTTGAAAGCGTTATTATTGGTTTTAAATGGATTTATAATCTCATTATGGATTTTAAGTTCAATTTTCTTATAATTTTGGTGAAAACAGAATATAATTGAATGTTTACCTCGAGAAAGGTGACGCGAATGCAATCCATTGACAACAAAAGTTTATTTATAGTCACTCATGCCTTCGGAAGCCTTATTACCCGCTTTAAATTGTTTTATAGTCTCATTATTGATTTTAAGTTGAATATTCTTACATTTTTGGTTAAAACAGATTATAATTGAATGTTAGCCTCGGGAAACGTGAAGCGAAAGCCATCTATTGACAAGAAAAGTTCATTTATAGTCACTCATTCCTTTGAAAGCGTTATTAATTGTTTCAAATGGATTTATAATCTCATTATTGATTTGAAGTTCAATTTTCTTAAAATTTTGGTTAAAACAGAATATAACTGAATGTTTGCCTCGAGAAACGTGACGCGAAAGCCATCCATTAACAGGGAAAGTTTAGTTATAGTCACTCATGCCTTCGGAAGCCTTATTAATCGCTTTATATGCTTTTATAGTCTCATTATTGATTGTAAGTTGAATATTCTTACATTTTTGGTTAACAAAGATTGTAATTGAATGTTTGCCTCGAGAAACGTGAAGCGAAAGCCATCTATTTTTAAGAAAAGTTCATTTATAGTCACTCATTACTTTGAAAGCGTTATTATTGATTTTAAATGGATTTATAATTTCATTATTGATTTTAAGTTCAATATTCCTACAATTATGTTTAAAACAGAATATAATTGAATGTTTGCCTCGAGAAACATGACGCGAAAGTCATCCATTGACAACAAAAGTTTATTTATAGTCACTCATGCCTTCGGAAGCCTTATTACTCGCTTTAAATAGTTTTATAGTCTCATTGTTAATTTTAAGTTGAATATTCTTACATTTTTGGTTAACAAAGATTGTAATTGAATGTTAGCCTCCGGAAACGTGAAGCGAAAGCCATCTATTTTTAAGAAAAGTTCATTTATAGTCACTCATTACTTTGAAAAGCGTTATTATTGATTTTAAATGGATTTATAATTTCATTATTGATTTTAAGTTCAATATTCCTACAATTATGTTTAAAACAGAATATAATTGAATGTTTGCCTCGAGAAACATGACGCGAAAGCCATCCATTGACAACAAAAGTTTATTTATAGTCACTCATGCCTTCGGAAGCCTTATTACTCGCTTTAAATAGTTTTATAGTCTCATTGTTGATTTTAAGTTGAATATTCTTACATTTTTGGTTAACAAAGATTGTAATTGAATGTTAGCCTCCGGAAACGTGAAGTGAAAGCCATCTATTGACAAGAAAAGTTTATTTATAGTCACTCATTCCTTTGAAAGCGTTATTATTGGTTTGAAATGGATTTAGAATCTCATTATGGATTTTAAGTTCAATTTTCCTATAATTTTGGTTAAAACAGAATATAATTGAATGTTTACCACGAGAAACGTGAAGCAAAAGCCATCTATTGACAAGAAAAGTGCATTTATAGTCACTCATTCCTTTGAAAGCGTTATTATTGGTTTTAAATGGATTTATAATCTCATTATGGATTTTAACTTCAATTTTCTTATAATTTTGGTGAAAACAAAATATAATTGAATGTTTACCTCGAGAAAGGTGACACGAATGCCATCCATTGACAAGAAAAGTTTATTTATAGTCACTCATGCCTTCGAAAGCCTTATTACCCACTTTAAATAGTTTTATAGTCTCATTATTGATTTTATGTTGAATATTCTTACATTTTTGGTTAAAACAGATTATAATTGATTGTTAGCCTCGGGAAACGTGAAGCAAAAGCAATCTATTGACAAGAAAAGTGCATTTATAGTCACTCATTCCTTTGAAAGCGTTATTATTTGTTTTAAATGGATTTATAATCTCATTATGGATATTAAGTTCAATTTTCCTATAATTTTAATTAAAACAGAATATAATTGAATGTTTTCCTAGAGAAACGTGAAGCGAAAACTATCTATTGAGAAGAAAAGTTCATTTACAGTCACTCATTCCTTTGAAAGCGTTATTATTGGTTTTAAATGGATTTATAATCTCATTATGGATTTTAAGTTCAATTTTCTTATAATTTTGGTGAAAACATAATATAATTGAATGTTTACCTCGAGAAAGGTGACGCGAATGCAATCCATTGACAACAAAAGTTTATTTATAGTCACTCATGCCTTCGGAAGCCTTATTACCCGCTTTAAATTGTTTTATAGTCTCATTATTGATTTTAAGTTGAATATTCTTACATTTTTGGTTAAAACAGATTATAATTGAATGTTAGCCTCGGGAAACGTGAAGCGAAAGACATCTATTGACAAGAAAAGTTCATTTATAGTCACTCATTCCTTTGAAAGCGTTATTAATGGTTTCAAATGGATTTATAATCTCATTATTGATTTGAAGTTCAATTTTCTTAAAATTTTGGTTAAAACAGAATATAATTGAATGTTTGCCTCGAGAAACGTGACGCAAAAGCCATCCATTAACAAGGAAAGTTTAGTTATAGTCACTCATGCCTTCGGAAGCCTTATTAATCGCTTTATATGCTTTTATAGTCTCATTATTGATTGTAAGTTGAATATTCTTACATTTTTGGTTAACAAAGATTGTAATTGAATGTTTGCCTCGAGAAACGTGAAGCGAAAGCCATCTATTTTTAAGAAAAGTTCATTTATAGTCACTCATTACTTTGAAAGCGTTATTATTGATTTTAAATGGATTTATAATTTCATTATTGATTTTAAGTTCAATATTCCTACAATTATGTTTAAAACAGAATATAATTGAATGTTTGCCTCGAGAAACATGACGCGAAAGCCATCCATTGACAACAAAAGTTTATTTATAGTCACTCATGCCTTCGGAAGCCTTATTACTCGCTTTAAATAGTTTTATAGTCTCATTGTTGATTTTAAGTTGAATATTCTTACATTTTTGGTTAACAAAGATTGTAATTGAATGTTAGCCTCCGGAAACGTGAAGCGAAAGCCATCTATTTTTAAGAAAAGTTCATTTATAGTCACTCATTACTTTGAAAGCGTTATTATTGATTTTAAATGGATTTATAATTTCATTATTGATTTTAAGTTCAATATTCCTACAATTATGTTTAAAACAGAATATAATTGAATGTTTGCCTCGAGAAACATGACGCGAAAGCCATCCATTGACAACAAAAGTTTATTTATAGTCACTCATGCCTTCGGAAGCCTTATTACTCGCTTTAAATAGTTTTATAGTCTCATTGTTGATTTTAAGTTGAATATTCTTACATTTTTGGTTAACAAAGATTGTAATTGAATGTTAGCCTCTGGAAACGTGAAGTGAAAGCCATCTATTGACAAGAAAAGTTTATTTATAGTCACTCATTCCTTTGAAAGCGTTATTATTGGTTTTAAATGGATTTAGAATCTCATTATGGATTTTAAGTTCAATTTTCTTATAATTTTGGTTAAAACAGAATATAATTGAATGTTTACCACGAGAAACGTGAAGCGAAAGCCATCTATTGACAAGAAAAGTGCATTTATAGTCACTCATTCCTTTGAAAGCGTTATTATTGGTTTTAAATGGATTTATAATCTCATTATGGATTTTAAGTTCAAGTTTCTTATAATTTTGGTGAAAACAAAATATAATTGAATGTTTACCTCGAGAAAGGTGACGTGAATGCCATCCATTGACAAGAAAAGTTTATTTATAGTCACTCATTCCTTCAGAAGCCTTATTACTCGCTTTAAATGCTTTTATAGTCTCATTATTGATTTTAAGTTGAATATTCTTTCATTTTTGGTTAACAAAGATTGTAATTGAATGTTTGCCTCTAGAAACGTGAAGCGAAAGCCATCTATTGACAAGAAAAGTTCATTTATAGTCACTCATTCCTTTGAAAGCGTTATTATTGGTTTTAAATGGATTTATAATCTCATTATGGATTTTAAGTTCAATTTTCTTATAATTTTGGTTAAAACAGAATATAATTGAATGTTTACCACGAGAAACGTGAAGCGAAAGCCATCTATTGACAAGAAAAGTGCATTTATAGTCACTCATTCCTTTGAAAGCGTTATTATTGGTTTTAAATGGATTTATAATCTCATTATGGATTTTAAGTTCAATTTTCTTATAATTTTGGTGAAAACAAAATATAATTGAATGTTTACCTCGAGAAAGGTGACGCGAATGCCATCAATTGACAAGAAAAGTTTATTTATAGTCACTCATTCCTTCAGAAGCCTTATTACTCGCTTTAAATGCTTTTATAGTCTCATTATTGATTTTAAGTTGAATATTCTTTCATTTTTGGTTAACAAAGATTGTAATTGAATGTTTGCCTCTAGAAACGTGAAGCGAAAGCCATCTATTGACAAGAAAAGTTCATTTATAGTCACTCATTCCTTTGAAAGCGTTATTATAGGTTTTAAATGGATTTATAATCTCATTATTGATTTTAAGTTCAATTTTCTTATAATTTTGTTTAAAACAGAATATAATTGAATGTTTACCTCGACAAATGTGACGCGAAAGCCATCCATTGACAACAAAAGTTTATTTATAGTCACTCATGCCTTCGAAAGCCTTATTACCCGTTTTAAATAGTTTTATAGTCTCATTATTGATTTTAAGTTGAATATTCTTACATTTTTGGTTAAAACAGATTATAATTGAATGTTAGCCTCGGGAAACGTGAAGCGAAAGCCATCTATTGACAAGAAAAGTTCATTTATAGTCACTCATTCCTTTGAAAGCGTTATTATTGGTTTTAAATGGATTTATAGTCTCATTATGGATTTTAAGTTCAATTTTCTTATAATTTTGGTTAAAACAGAATATAATTGAATGTTTACCTCGAGAAACGTGAAGCGAAAACCATCTATTGACAAGAAAAGTTCATTTATAGTTACTCATTCCTTTGAAACCGTTATTATTGGTTTTAAATGGATTTTAAATCTCATTATTGATTTTAAGTTCAATGTTCTTAAAATTTTGTTTAAAACAGAATATAATTGAATGATTGCCTTGAGAAACATGACGCGAAAACCATCCATTGACAACAAAAGTTTATTTATTGTCACTCATGCCTTCGGAAGCCTTATTACTCGTTTTAAATAGTTTTATAGTCTCATTGTTGATTTTAAGTTGAATATTCTTACATTTTTGGTTAACAAAGATTGTAATTGAAAGTTTGCCTCGGGAAACGTGAAGCGAAAGCCATCTATTGACAGAAAAGTTCATTTATAGTCACTCATTCCTTTGAAAGCGTTATTATTGGTTTTAAATGGATTTATAATCTCATTATGGATTTTAAGATCAATTTTCTTATAATTTTGGTTAAAACAGAATATAATTGAATGTTTACCTCGGGCAACGTGAGGCGAAAGCCATCTATTGGCAAGAAAAGTTCATTTATAGTCACTCATTCCTTTGAAAGCGTTATTATTGGTTTTAAATGGATTTATAATCTCATTATTGATTTTAAGTTCAATTTTCTTACAATTTTGTTTAAAACAGAATATAATTGAATGTTTGCCTCGTGAAACATGACGCGAAAACCATCCATTGACAACAAAAGTTTATTTATAGTAACTCATGCCTTCGGAAGCCTTATTACTCGCTTTAAATAGTTTTATAGTCTCATTGTTGATTTTAAGTTGAATATTCTTACATTTTTGGTTATCAAAGATTGTAATTGAATGTTTGCCTCGGGAAACTTGAAGCGAAAGCCATCTATTGACAAGAAAAGTTCATTTATAGTCACTCATTCCTTTGAAAGCATTATTGTTGGTTTTAAATGGATTTATAATCTCATTATTGATTTGAAGTTCAATTTGCTTAGAATTTTGGTTAAAACAGAATATAATTGAATGTTTGCCTCGAGAAACATGACGTGAAAGCCATCCATTGACAAGGAAAGTTTAGTTATAGTCACTCATGCCTTCGGAAGCCTTATTAATCGCTTTAAATGCTTTTATAGTCCCATTATTGATTTTATGTTGAATATTCTTACATTTTTGGTTAAGAAAGATTGTAATTGAATGTTTGCCTCGAGAAACATGAAGCGAAAGCCATCAATTGACAAGAAAAGTTCATTTATAGTCACACATTCCTTTGAAAGCGTTATTATTGGTTTTAAATGGATTTATAATCTCATTATGGATTTTAAGTTCAATTTTCTTATAATTTTGGTTAAAACAGAATATAATTGAATGTTTACCACGAGAAACGTGAAGCGAAAGCCATCTATTGACAAGAAAAGTGCATTTATAGTCACTCATTCCTTTGAAAGCGTTATTATTGGTTTTAAATGGATTTATAATCTCATTATGGATTTTAAGTTCAATTTTCTTATAATTTTGGTTAAAACAGAATATAATTGAATGTTTACCTCGAGAAACGTGAAGCGAAAACCATCTATTGACAAGAAAAGTTCATTTATAATCACTCATTCCTTTGAAAGCGTTATTATTGGTTTTAAATGGATTTATAATCTCATTATGGATTTTAAGTTCAATTTTCTTATAATTTTGGTGAAAACAAAATATAATTGAATGTTTACCTCGAGAAAGGTGACGCGAATGCCATCAATTGACAAGAAAAGTTTATTTATAGTCACTCATTCCTTCAGAAGCCTTATTACTCGCTTTAAATGCTTTTATAGTCTCATTATTGATTTTAAGTTGAATATTCTTTCATTTTTGGTTAACAAAGATTGTAATTGAATGTTTGCCTCTAGAAACGTGAAGCGAAAGCCATCTATTGACAAGAAAAGTTCATTTATAGTCACTCATTCCTTTGAAAGCGTTATTATAGGTTTTAAATGGATTTATAATCTCATTATTGATTTTAAGTTCAATTTTCTTATAATTTTGTTTAAAACAGAATATAATTGAATGTTTACCTCGACAAATGTGACGCGAAAGCCATCCATTGACAACAAAAGTTTATTTATAGTCACTCATGCCTTCGAAAGCCTTATTACCCGTTTTAAATAGTTTTATAGTCTCATTATTGATTTTAAGTTGAATATTCTTACATTTTTGGTTAAAACAGATTATAATTGAATGTTAGCCTCGAGAAACGTGAAGCGAAAGCCATCTATTGACAAGAAAAGTTCATTTATAGTCACTCATTCCTTTGAAAGCGTTATTATTGGTTTTAAATGGATTTATAGTCTCATTATGGATTTTAAGTTCAATTTTCTTATAATTTTGGTTAAAACAGAATATAATTGAATGTTTACCTCGAGAAACATGAAGCGAAAACCATCTATTGACAAGAAAAGTTCATTTATAGTTACTCATTCCTTTGAAACCGTTATTATTGGTTTTAAATGGATTTTAAATCTCATTATTGATTTTAAGTTCAATGTTCTTAAAATTTTGTTTAAAACAGAATATAATTGAATGATTGCCTTGAGAAACATGACGCGAAAACCATCCATTGACAACAAAAGTTTATTTATTGTCACTCATGCCTTCGGAAGCCTTATTACTCGTTTTAAATAGTTTTATAGTCTCATTGTTGATTTTAAGTTGAATATTCTTACATTTTTGGTTAACAAAGATTGTAATTGAAAGTTTGCCTCGGGAAACGTGAAGCGAAAGCCATCTATTGTCAAGAAAAGTGCATTTATAGTCACTCATTCCTTTGAAAGCGTTATTATTGGTTTTAAATGGATTTATAATCTCATTATGGATTTTAAGTTCAATTTTCTTATAATTTTGGTGAAAACAAAATATAATTGAATGTTTACCTCGAGAAAGGTGACGCGAATGCCATCAATTGACAAGAAAAGTTTATTTATAGTCACTCATTCCTTCAGAAGCCTTATTACTCGCTTTAAATGCTTTTATAGTCTCATTATTGATTTTAAGTTGAATATTCTTTCATTTTTGGTTAACAAAGATTGTAATTGAATGTTTGCCTCTAGAAACGTGAAGCGAAAGCCATCTATTGACAAGAAAAGTTCATTTATAGTCACTCATTCCTTTGAAAGCGTTATTATAGGTTTTAAATGGATTTATAATCTCATTATTGATTTTAAGTTCAATTTTCTTATAATTTTGTTTAAAACAGAATATAATTGAATGTTTACCTCGACAAATGTGACGCGAAAGCCATCCATTGACAACAAAAGTTTATTTATAGTCACTCATGCCTTCGAAAGCCTTATTACCCGTTTTAAATAGTTTTATAGTCTCATTATTGATTTTAAGTTGAATATTCTTACATTTTTGGTTAAAACAGATTATAATTGAATGTTAGCCTCGAGAAACGTGAAGCGAAAGCCATCTATTGACAAGAAAAGTTCATTTATAGTCACTCATTCCTTTGAAAGCGTTATTATTGGTTTTAAATGGATTTATAGTCTCATTATGGATTTTAAGTTCAATTTTCTTATAATTTTGGTTAAAACAGAATATAATTGAATGTTTACCTCGAGAAACGTGAAGCGAAAACCATCTATTGACAAGAAAAGTTCATTTATAGTTACTCATTCCTTTGAAACCGTTATTATTGGTTTTAAATGGATTTTAAATCTCATTATTGATTTTAAGTTCAATGTTCTTAAAATTTTGTTTAAAACAGAATATAATTGAATGATTGCCTTGAGAAACATGACGCGAAAACCATCCATTGACAACAAAAGTTTATTTATTGTCACTCATGCCTTCGGAAGCCTTATTACTCGTTTTAAATAGTTTTATAGTCTCATTGTTGATTTTAAGTTGAATATTCTTACATTTTTGGTTAACAAAGATTGTAATTGAAAGTTTGCCTCGGGAAACGTGAAGCGAAAGCCATCTATTGACAGAAAAGTTCATTTATAGTCACTCATTCCTTTGAAAGCGTTATTATTGGTTTTAAATGGATTTATAATCTCATTATGGATTTTAAGATCAATTTTCTTATAATTTTGGTTAAAACAGAATATAATTGAATGTTTACCTCGGGCAACGTGAGGCGAAAGCCATCTATTGGCAAGAAAAGTTCATTTATAGTCACTCATTCCTTTGAAAGCGTTATTATTGGTTTTAAATGGATTTATAATCTCATTATTGATTTTAAGTTCAATTTTCTTACAATTTTGTTTAAAACAGAATATAATTGAATGTTTGCCTCGTGAAACATGACGCGAAAACCATCCATTGACAACAAAAGTTTATTTATAGTAACTCATGCCTTCGGAAGCCTTATTACTCGCTTTAAATAGTTTTATAGTCTCATTGTTGATTTTAAGTTGAATATTCCTACATTTTTGGTTATCAAAGATTGTAATTGAATGTTTGCCTCGGGAAACTTGAAGCGAAAGCCATCTATTGACAAGAAAAGTTCATTTATAGTCACTCATTCCTTTGAAAGCATTATTGTTGGTTTTAAATGGATTTATAATCTCATTATTGATTTGAAGTTCAATTTGCTTAGAATTTTGGTTAAAACAGAATATAATTGAATGTTTGCCTCGAGAAACATGACGTGAAAGCCATCCATTGACAAGGAAAGTTTAGTTATAGTCACTCATGCCTTCGGAAGCCTTATTAATCGCTTTAAATGCTTTTATAGTCCCATTATTGATTTTATGTTGAATATTCTTACATTTTTGGTTAAGAAAGATTGTAGTTGAATGTTTGCCTCGAGAAACATGAAGCGAAAGCCATCAATTGACAAGAAAAGTTCATTTATAGTCACACATTCCTTTGAAAGCGTTATTATTGGTTTTAAATGGATTTATAATCTCATTATTGATTTTAAGTTCAATTTTCTTACAATTTTGTTTAAAACAGAATATAATTGAATGATTGCCTCGAGAAACATGACGCGAAAACAATCCATTGACAACAAAAGTTTATTTATAGTAACTCATTCCTTCGGAAGCCTTATTACTCGCTTTAAATAGATTTATAGTCTCATTGTTGATTTTAAGTTGAATATTCTTACATTTATGGTTATCAAAGATTGTAATTGAATGTTTGCCTCGGGAAACTTGAAGCGAAAGCCATCTATTGGCAAGAAAATTTCATTTATAGTCACTTATTCCTTTGAAAGCATTATTGTTGGTTTTAAATGGATTTATAATCTCATTATTGATTTGAAGTTCAATTTGCTTAGAATTTTGGTTAAAACAAAATATAATTGAATGTTTGCCTCGAGAAACATGACGTGAAAGCCATCCATTGACAAGGAAAGTTTAGTTATAGTCACTCATGCCTTCGGAAGCCTTATTAATCGCTTTAAATGCTTTTATAGTCCCATTATTGATTTTAAGTTCAATATTCTTACATTTTTGGTTAAGAAAGATTGTAATTGAATGTTTGCCTCGAGAAACATGAAGCGAAAGCCATCAATTGACAAGAAAAGTTCATTTATAGTCACTCATTCCTTTGAAAGCGTTATTATTGGTTTTAAATGGATTTATAATCTCATTATTGATTTTAAGTTCAATTTTCTTACAATTTTGTTTAAAACAGAATATAATTGAATGATTGCCTCGAGAAACATGACGCGAAAACCATCCATTGACAACAAAATTTTATTTATAGTCACTCATGCTTTCGGAAGCCTTATTACTCGCTTTAAATAGTTTTATAGTCTCATTGTTGATTTTAAGTTGAATATTCTTACATTTTTGGTTAACAAAGATTGTAATTGAATGTTAGCCTCGGGACATGTGAAGCGAAAGCCATCTATTGACAAGAAAAGTTCATTTATAGTCACTCATTCCTTTGAAAGCGTTATTATTGGTTTTAAATGGATTTATAAACTCATTATGGATTTTCAGTTCAATTTTCTTATAATTTTGGTTAAAACAGAATATAATTGAATGTTTACCTCGAGAAACGTGAAGCGAAAGCCATCTATTGGCAAGAAAAGTGCATTTATAGTCACTCATTCCTTTAAAAGCGTTATTATTGGTTTTAAATGGATTTATAATCTCATTATGGATTTTAAGTGCAATTTTCTTATAATTTTGGTTAAAACAGAATAAAATTGAATGTTTACCACGAGAAACGTGAAGCGAAAACCATCTATTGATAAGAAAAGTTCATTTATAGTCACTCATTCCTTTGAAAACATTATTATTGGTTTTAAATGGATTTATAATCTCATTATTGATTTGAAGTTTAATTTTCTTACAATTTTGGTTAAAACAGAATAAAATTGAATGTTTGCCTCGAGAAACGTGACGCGAAAGCCATCTATTGACAAGGAAAGTTTAGTTATAGTCAGTCATGCCTTCAGAAGCCTTATTAATCGCTTTAAATGCTTTTATAGTCTCATTATTTATTTTAAGTAGAATATTCTGTCATTTTTGGTTAACAAAGATTGTAATTGAATGTTTACCTTGAGAAACGTGAAGCGAAAGCCATCTATTGACAAGAAAAATTCATTTATAGTCACTCATTCCTTTGAAAGCGTTATTATTGGTTTTAAATGGATTTATAATCTCATTATTGATTTTAAGTTCAATTTTCTTACAATTTTGGTTAAAACAGAATATAATTGAATGTTTGCCTCGAGAAACGTGACGCGAAAGCCATCCATTGACAACAAAAGTTTATTTATAGTCACTCATGCCTGCGAAAGCCTTATTACCCGCTTTAAATAGTTTTATAGTCTCATTATTGATTTTATGTTGAATATTCTTGCATTTTTGGTTAAAACAGATTATAATTGATTGTTAGCCTCGGGAAACGTGAAGCAAAAGCAATCTATTGACAAGAAAAGTGCATTTATAGTCACTCATTCCTTTGAAAGCGTTATTATTGGTTTTAAATGGATTTATAATCTCATTATGGATTTTAAGTTCAATTTTACTATAATTTTAATTAAAACAGAATATAATTGAATGTTTACCTAGAGAAACGTGAAGCGAAAACCATCTATTGAGAAGAAAAGTTCATTTATAGTCACTCATTCCTTTGAAAGCGTTATTATGTGTTTTAAATGGTTTTCTAATCTCATTATGGATTTTAAGTTCAAGTTTCTTATAATTTTGGTTAAAACAGAATATAATTGAATGTTTACCTCGAGAAAGGTGACGCGAATGCCATCCATTGACAACAAAAGTTTATTTATAGTCACTCATGCCTTTGGAAGCCTTATTACCCGCTTTAAATAGTTTTATAGTCTCATTATTGATTTTAAGTTGAATATTCTTACATTTTTGGTTAAAACAGATTATAATTGAATGTTAGCCTCGGGAAACGTGAAGCGAAAGCCATCTATTGACAAGAAAAATTCATTTATAGTCACTCATTCCTTTGAAAGCGTTATTAATGGTTTTAAATGGATTTATAATCTCATTATTGATTTGAAGTTCAATTTTCTTAAAATTTTGGTTAAAACAGAATATAATTGAATGTTTGCCTCGAGAAACGTGACGCGAAAGCCATCCATTGACAAGGAAAGTTTAGTTATAGTCACTCATGCCTTCGGAAGCCTTATTAATCGCTTTATATGCTTTTATAGTCTCATTATTGATTGTAAGTTGAATGTTCTTACATTTTTGGTTAACAAAGATTGTAATTGAATGTTTTCCTCGAGAAACGTGAAGCGAAAGCCATCTATTGACAAGAAAAGTTCATTTATAGTCACTCATTCCTTTGAAAGCGTTATTATTGGTTTTAAATGGATTTATAATCTCATTATTGATTTTAAGTTTAATTTTCTTACAATTTTGTTTAAAACAAAATATAATTGAATGATTGCCTCGAGAAACATGACGCGAAAACCATCCATTGACAACAAAAGTTTATTTATAGTCACTCATGCCTTCGGAAGTTTTATTACTCGCTTTAAATAGTTTTATAGTCTCATTGTTGATTTTAAGTTGAATATTCTTACATTTTTGGTTAACAAAGATTGTAATTGAATGTTAGCCTCGGGAAACGTGAAGCGAAAGCCATCTATTGACAAGAAAAGTTCATTTATAGTCACTCATTCCTTTGAAAGCGTTATTATTGGTTTTAAATGGATTTATAATCTCATTATGGATTTTAAGTTCAATTTTCTTATAATTTTGGTTAAAACAGAATATAATTGAATGTTTACCACGAGAAACGTGAAGCGAAAGCCATCTATTGACAAGAAAAGTGCATTTATAGTCACTCATTCCTTTGAAAGCGTTATTATTGGTTTTAAATGGATTTATAGTCTCATTATGGATTTTAAGTTCAATTTTCTTATAATTTTGGTTAAAACAGAATATAATTGAATGTTTACCTCGAGAAACGTGAAGCGAAAACCATCTATTGATAAGAAAAGTTCATTTATAGTCACTCATTCCTTTGAAAACGTTATTATTGATTTTAATTGGATTTATAATCTCATTATTGATTTTAAGTTCAATTTTCTTACAATTTTGGTTAAAACAGAATAAAATTGAATGTTTACCTCGAGAAACGTGACGCGAAAGCAATCCATTGACAAGGAAAGTTTAGTTATAGTCACTCATGCCTTCGGAAGCCTTATTAATCGCTTTAAATGCTTTTATAGTCTGATTATTGATTTTAAGTTGAATATTCTGTCATTTTTGGTTAACAAATATTGTAATTGAATGTTTGCCTCTAGAAACGTGAAGCGAAAGCCATCTATTGACAAGAAAAGTTCATTTATAGTCACTCATTCCTTTGAAAGCGTTATTATAGGTTTTAAATGGATTTATAATCTCATTATTGATTTTAAGTTCAATTTTCTTATAGTTTTGTTTAAAACAGAATATAATTGAATGTTTACCTCGACAAATGTGACGCGAAAGCCATCCATTGACAACAAAAGTTTATTTATAGTCACTCATGCCTTCGAAAGCCTTATTACCCGCTTTAAATAGTTTTATAGTCTCATTATTGATTTTAAGTTGAATATTCTTACATTTTTGGTTAAAACAGATTATAATTGAATGTTAGCCTCGGGAAACGTGAAGCGAAAGCCATCTATTGACAAGAAAAGTTCATTTATAGTCACTCATTCCTTTGAAAGCGTTATTAATGGTTTTAAATGGATTTATAATCTCATTATTGATTTGAAGTTCAATTTTCTTAAAATTTTGGTTAAAATAGAATATAATTGAATGTTTGCCTCGAGAAACGTGACGCGAAAGCCATCCATTGACAAGGAAAGTTTAGTTATAGTCACTCATTCCTTTGAAAGCGTTATTATTGGTTTTAAATGGATTTATAGTCTCATTATGGATTTTAAGTTCAATTTTCTTATAATTTTGGTTAAAACAGAATATAATTGAATGTTTACCTCGAGAAACGTGAAGCGAAAACCATCTATTGACAAGAAAAGTTCATTTATAGTTACTCATTCCTTTGAAACCGTTATTATTGGTTTTAAATGGATTTTAAATCTCATTATTGATTTTAAGTTCAATGTTCTTAAAATTTTGTTTAAAACAGAATATAATTGAATGATTGCCTTGAGAAACATGACGCGAAAACCATCCATTGACAACAAAAGTTTATTTATAGTCACTCATGCCTTCGGAAGCCTTATTACTCGCTTTAAATAGTTTTATAGTCTCATTGTTGATTTTAAGTTGAATATTCTTACATTTTTGGTTAACAAAGATTGTAATTGAAAGTTTGCCTCGGGAAACGTGAAGCGAAAGCCATCTATTGACAGAAAAGTTCATTTATAGTCACTCATTCCTTTGAAAGCGTTATTATTGGTTTTAAATGGATTTATAATCTCATTATGGATTTTAAGTTCAATTTTCTTATAATTTTGGTTAAAACAGAATATAATTGAATGTTTACCTCGGGCAACGTGAAGCGAAAGCCATCTATTGGGAAGAAAAGTTCATTTATAGTCACTCATTCCTTTGAAAGCGTTATTATTGGTTTTAAATGGATTTATAATCTCATTATTGATTTTAAGTTCAATTTTCTTACAATTTTGTTTAAAACAGAATATAATTGAATGTTTGCCTCGTGAAACATGACGCGAAAACCATCCATTGACAACAAAAGTTTATTTATAATAACTCATGCCTTCGGAAGCCTTATTACTCGCTTTAAATAGTTTTATAGTCTCATTGTTGATTTTAAGTTGAATATTCTTACATTTTTGGTTATCAAAGATTGTAATTGAATGTTTGCCTCGGGAAACTTGAAGCGAAAGCCATCTATTGACAAGAAAAGTTCATTTATAGTCACTCATTCCTTTGAAAGCATTATTGTTGGTTTTAAATGGATTTATAATCTCATTATTGATTTTAAGTTCAATTTTCTTACAATTTTGTTTAAAACAGAATATAATTGAATGATTGCCTCGAGAAACATGACGCGAAAACCATCCATTGACAACAAAAGTTTATTTATAGTAACTCATGCCTTCGGAAGTCTTATTGCTCGCTCTAAATAGTTTTATAGTCTCATTGTTGATTTTAAGTTGAATATTCTTACATTTTTGGTTATCAAAGATTGTAATTGAATGTTTGCCTCGGGAAACTTGAAGCGAAAGCCATCTATTGACAAGAAAAGTTCATTTATAGTCACTCATTCCTTTGAAAGCATTATTGTTGGTTTTAAATGGATTTATAATCTCATTATTGATTTTAAGTTCAATTTTCTTACAATTTTGTTTAAAACAGAATATAATTGAATGATTGCCTCGAGAAACATGACGCGAAAACCATCCATTGACAACAAAAGTTTATTTATAGTAACTCATGCCTTCGGAAGTCTTATTGCTCGCTTTAAATAGTTTTATAGTCTCATTGTTGATTTTAAGTTGAATATTCTTACATTTTTGGTTATCAAAGATTGTAATTGAATGTTTGCCTCGGGAAACTTGAAGCGAAAGCCATCTATTGACAAGAAAAGTTCATTTATAGTCACTCATTCCTTTGAAAGCATTATTGTTGGTTTTAAATGGATTTATAATCTCATTATTGATTTGAAGTTCAATTTGCTTAGAATTTTGGTTAAAACAGAATATAATTGAATGTTTGCCTCGAGAAACATGACGTGAAAGCCATCCATTGACAAGGAAAGTTTAGTTATAGTCACTCATGCCTTCGGAAGCCTTATTAATCGCTTTAAATGCTTTTATAGCCCCATTATTGATTTTAAGTTGAATATTCTTACATTTTTGGTTAACAAAGATTGTAATTGAATGTTTGCCTCGAGAAACATGAAGCGAAAGCCATCAATTGACAAGAAAAGTTCATTTATAGTCACTCATTCCTTTGAAAGCATTATTATTGGTTTTAAATGGATTTATAATCTCATTATTGATTTTAAGTTCAATTTTCTTACAAGTTTGTTTAAAACAGAATATAATTGAATGATTGCCTCGAGAAACATGACGCGAAAACCATCCATTGACAACAAAAGTTTATTTATAATCACTCATGCTTTCGGAAGCCTTATTACTCGCTTTAAATAGTTTTATAGTCTCATTGTTGATTTTAAGTTGAATATTCTTACATTTTTGGTTAACAAAGATTGTAATTGTTATTATTGGTTTGAAATGGATTTATAATGTCATTATGGATTTTAAGTTCAATTTTCTTATAATTTTGGTTAAAACAGAATATAGTTGAATGTTTACCTCGAGAAACGTGAAGCGAAAGCCATCTATTGACAAGAAAAGTGCCTTTATAGTCACTCATTCCTTTGAAAGCGTTATTATTGGTTTTAAATGGATTTATAATCTCATTATGGATTTTAAGTTCAATTTTCTTATAATTTTGGTTAAAACAGAATATAATTGAATGTTTACCTCGAGAAACGTGAAGCGAAAACCATCTATTGAAAAGAAAAGTTCATTTATAGTCACTCATTCCTTTGAAAGCGTTATTATTGGTTTTAAATGGATTTATAATCTCATTATGGATTTTAAGTTCAATTTTCTTATAATTTTGGTTAAAACAGAATATAATTGAATGTTTACCTCGAGAAAGGTGACGCGAATGCCATCCATTGACAAGAAAAGTTTATTTATAGTCACTCATTCCTTCAGAAGCCTTATTACTCGCTTTAAATGCTTTTATAGTCTCATTATTGATTTTAAGTTGAATATTCTTTCCTTTTTGGTTAACAAAGATTGTAATTGCATGTTTGCCTCTAGAAACGTGAAGCGAAAGCCATCTATTGACAATAAAATTTCATTTATAGTCACTCATTCCTTTGAAAGCGTTATTATAGGTTTTAAATGGATTTATAATCTCATTATTGATTTTAAGTTCAATTTTCTTATAATTTTGTTTAAAACAGAATATAATTGAATGTTTACCTCGAGAAATGTGACGCGAAAGCCATCCATTGACAACAAAAGTTTATTTATAGTCACTCATGCCTTCGAAAGCCTTATTACCCGCTTTAAATAGTTTTATAGTCTCATTATTGATTTTAAGTTGAATATTCTTACATTTTTGGTTAAAAGAGATTATAATTGAATGTTAGCCTCGGGAAACGTGAAGCGAAAGCCATCTATTGACAAGAAAAGTTCATTTATAGTCACTCATTCCTTTGAAAGCGTTATTAATGGTTTTAAATGGATTTATAATCTCATTATTGATTTGAAGTTCAATTTTCTTAAAATTTTGGTTAAAACAGAATATAATTGAATGTTTGCCTCGAGAAACGTGACGCGAAAGCCATCCATTGACAAGGAAAGTTTAGTTATAGTCACTCATGCCTTCGGAAGCCTTATTAATCGCTTTATAAGCTTTTATAGTCTCATTATTGAATGTAAGTTGAATATTCTTACATTTTTGGTTAACAAAGATTGTAATTGAATGTTTGCCTCGAGAAACGTGAAGCGAAAGCCATCTATTGACAAGAAAAGTTCTTTTATAGTCACTCATTCCTTTCAAAGCGTTATTATTGGTTTTAAATGGATTTATAATCTCATTATTGATTTTAAGTTCAATTTTCTTACAATTTTGTTTAAAACAGAATATAATTGAATGATTGCCTCGAGAAACATGACGCGAAAACCATCCATTGACAACAAAAGTTTATTTATAGTCACTCATGCCTTCGGAAGTTTTATTACTCGCTTTAAATAGTTTTATAGTCTCATTGTTGATTTTAAGTTGAATATTCTTACATTTTTGGTTAACAAAGATTGTAATTGAATGTTAGCCTCGGGAAACGTGAAGCGAAAGCCATCTATTGACAAGAAAAGTTCATTTATAGTCACTCATTCCTTTGAAAGCGTTATTATTGGTTTTAAATGGATTTATAATCTCATTATGGATTTTAAGTTCAATTTTCTTATAATTTTGGTTAAAACAGAATATAGTTGAATGTTTACCTCGAGAAACGTGAAGCGAAAGCCATCTATTGACAAGAAAAGTGCATTTATAGTCACTCATTCATTTGAAAGCGTTATTATTGGTTTTAAATGGATTTATAATCTCATTATGGATTTTAAGTTCAATTTTCTTATAATTTTGGTTAAAACAGAATATAATTGAATGTTTACCTCGAGAAACGTGAAGCGAAAACCATCTATTGACAAGAAAAGTTCATTTATAGTCACTCATTCCTTTGAAAGCGTTATTATTGGTTTTAAATGGATTTATAATCTCATTATGGATTTGAAGTTCAATTTTCTTATAATTTTGGTTAAAACAGAATATAATTGAATGTTTACCTCGAGAAAGATGACGCGAATGCCATCCATTGACAAGAAAAGTTTATTTATAATCACTCATTCCTTCAGAAGCCTTGTTACTCGCTTTAAATGCTTTTATAGTCTCATTATTGATTTTAAGTTGAATATTCTTTCATTTTTGGTTAACAAAGATTGTAATTAAATGTTTGCCTCTAGAAACGTGAAGCGAAAGCCATCTATTGACAATAAAAGTTCATTTATAGTCACTCATTCCTTTGAAAGCGTTATTATAGGTTTTAAATGGATTTATAATCTCATTATTGATTTTAAGTTCAATTTTCTTATAATTTTGTTTAAAACATAATATAATTGAATGTTTACCTCGAGAAATGTGACGCGAAAGCCATCCATTGACAACAAAAGTTTATTTATAGTCACTCATGCCTTCGAAAGCCTTATTACCCGCTTTAAATAGTTTTGTAGTCTCATTATTGATTTTAAGTTGAATATTCTTACATTTTTGGTTAAAACAGATTATAATTGAATGTTAGCCTCGGGAAACGTGAAGCGAAAGCCATCTATTGACGAGAAAAGTTCATTTATAGTCACTCATTCCTTTGAAAGCGTTATTAATGGTTTTAAATGGATTTATAATCTCATTATTGATTTGAACTTCAATTTTCTTAAAATTTTGGTTAAAACAGAATATAATTGAATGTTTGCCTCGAGAAACGTGACGCGAAAGCCATCCATTGACAAGGAAAGTTTAGTTATAGTCACTCATGCCTTCGGAAGCCTTATTAATCGCTTTATATGCTTTTATAGTCTCATTATTGAATGTAAGTTGAATATTCTTACATTTTTGGTTAACAAAGATTGTAATTGAATGTTTGCCTCGAGAAACGTGAAGCGAAAGCCATCTATTGACAAGAAAAGTTGATTTATAGTCACTCATTCCTTTCAAAGCGTTATTATTGGTTTTAAATGGATTTATAATCTCATTATTGATTTTAAGTTCAATTTTCTTACAATTTTGTTTAAAACAGAATATAATTGAATGATTGCCTCGAGAAACATGACGCGAAAACCATCCATTGACAACAAAAGTTTATTTATAGTCACTCATGCCTTCGGAAGTTTTATTACTCGCTTTAAATAGTTTTATAGTCTCATTGTTGATTTTAAGTCGAATATTCTTACGTTTTTGGTTAACAAAGATTGTAATTGAATGTTAGCCTCGGGAAACGTGAAGCGAAAGCCATCTATTGACAAGAAAAGTTCATTTATAGTCACTCATTCCTTTAAAAGCGTTATTATTGGTTTTAAATGGATTTATAATCTCATTATGGATTTTAAGTTCAATTTTCTTATAATTTTGGTTAAAACAGAATATAGTTAAATGTTTACCTCGAGAAACGTGAAGCGAAAGCCATCTATTGACAAGAAAAGTGCATTTATAGTCACTCATTCCTTTGAAAGCGTTATTATTGGTTTTAAATGGATTTATAATCTCATTATGGATTTTAAGTTCAATTTTCTTATAATTTTGGTTAAAACAGAATATAATTGAATGTTTACCTCGAGAAACGTGAAGCGAAAACCATCTATTGATAAGAAAAGTTCATTTATAGTCACTCATTCCTTTGAAAGCGTTATTATTGGTTTTAAATGGATTTATAATGTCATTATGGATTTGAAGTTCAATTTTCTTATAATTTTGGTTAAAACAGAATATAATTGAATGTTTACCTCGAGAAAGGTGACGCGAATGCCATCCATTGACAAGAAAAGTTTATTTATAGTCACTCATTCCTTCAGAAGCCTTGTTACTCGCTTTAAATGCTTTTATAGTCTCATTATTGATTTTAAGTTGAATATTCTTTCATTTTTGGTTAACAAAGATTGTAATTAAATGTTTGCCTCTAGAAACGTGAAGCGAAAGCCATCTATTGACAAGAAAAGTTCATTTAGAGTCACTCATTCCTTTGAAAGCGTTATTATAGGTTTTAAATGGATTTATAATCTCATTATTGATTTTAAGTTCAATTTTCATATAATTTTGTTTAAAACAGAATATAATTGAATGTTTACCTCGAGAAATGTGACGCGGAAGCCATCTATTGACAACAAAAATTTATTTATAGTCACTCATGCCTTCGAAAGCCTTATTACCCGCTTTAAATAGTTTTATAGTCTCATTATTGATTTTAAGTTGAATATTCTTACATTTTTGGTTAAAACAGAATATAATTGAATGTTAGCCTCAGGAAACGTGAAGCGAAAGCCATCTATTGACAAGAAAAGTTCATTTATAGTCACTCATTCCTTTGAAAGCGTTATTAATGGTTTTAAATGGATTTATAATCTCATTATTGATTTGAAGTTCAATTTTCTTAAAATTTTGGTTAAAACAGAATATAATTGAATGTTTGCCTCGAGAAACGTGACGCGAAAGCCATCCATTGACAAGGAAAGTTTAGTTATAGTCACTCATGCCTTCGGAAGCCTTATTAATCGCTTTATATGCTTTTATAGTCTCATTATTGATTGTAAGTTGAATATTCTTACATTTTTGGTTAACAAAGATTGTAATTGAATGTTTGCCTCGAGAAACGTGAAGCGAAAGCCATCTATTGACAAGAAAATTTCATTTATAGTCACTCATTCCTTTGAAAGCGTTATTATTGGTTTTAAATGGATTTATAATCTCATTATTTATTTTAAATTCAATTTTCTTACAGTTTTGTTTAAAACAGAATATAATTGAATGATTGCCTCGAGAAACATGACGTGAAAACCATCCATTGACAACAAAAGTTTATTTATAGTCACTCATGCCTTCGGAAGTTTTATTACTCGCTTTAAATAGTTTTATAGTCTCATTGTTGATTTTAAGTTGAATATTCTTACATTTTTGGTTAACAAAGATTGTAATTGAATGTTAGCCTCGGGAAACGTGAAGCGAAAGCCATCTATTGACAAGAAAAGTTCATTTATAGTCACTCATTCCTTTGAAAGCGTTATTATTGGTTTTAAATGGATTTATAATCTCATTATGGATTTTAAGTTCAATTTTCTTATAATTTTGGTTAAAACAGAATATAGTTGAATGTTTACCTCGAGAAACGTGAAGCGAAAGCCATCTATTGACAAGAAAAGTGCATTTATAGTCACTCATTCATTTGAAAGCGTTATTATTGGTTTTAAATGGATTTATAATCTCATTATGGATTTTAAGTTCAATTTTCTTATAATTTTGGTTAAAACAGAATATAATTGAATGTTTACCTCGAGAAACGTGAAGCGAAAACCATCTATTGACAAGAAAAGTTCATTTATAGTCACTCATTCCTTTGAAAGCGTTATTATTAGTTTTAAATGGATTTATAATCTCATTATGGATTTGAAGTTCAATTTTCTTATAATTTTGGTTAAAACAGAATATAATTGAATGTTTACCTCGAGAAAGATGACGCGAATGCCATCCATTGACAAGAAAAGTTTATTTATAATCACTCATTCCTTCAGAAGCCTTGTTACTCGCTTTAAATGCTTTTATAGTCTCATTATTGATTTTAAGTTGAATATTCTTTCATTTTTGGTTAACAAAGATTGTAATTAAATGTTTGCCTCTAGAAACGTGAAGTGAAAGCCATCTATTGACAATAAAAGTTCATTTATAGTCACTCATTCCTTTGAAAGCGTTATTATAGGTTTTAAATGGATTTATAATCTCATTATTGATTTTAAGTTCAATTTTCTTATAATTTTGTTTAAAACATAATATAATTGAATGTTTACCTCGAGAAATGTGACGCGAAAGCCATCCATTGACAACAAAAGTTTATTTATAGTCACTCATGCCTTCGAAAGCCTTATTACCCGCTTTAAATAGTTTTGTAGTCTCATTATTGATTTTAAGTTGAATATTCTTACATTTTTGGTTAAAACAGATTATAATTGAATGTTAGCCTCGGGAAACGTGAAGCGAAAGCCATCTATTGACAAGAAAAGTTCATTTATAGTCACTCATTCCTTTGAAAGCGTTATTAATGGTTTTAATTGGATTTATAATCTCATTATTGATTTGAACTTCAATTTTCTTAAAATTTTGGTTAAAACAGAATATAATTGAATGTTTGCCTCGAGAAACGTGACGCGAAAGCCATCCATTGACAAGGAAAGTTTAGTTATAGTCACTCATGCCTTCGGAAGCCTTATTAATCGCTTTATATGCTTTTATAGTCTCATTATTGAATGTAAGTTGAATATTCTTACATTTTTGGTTAACAAAGATTGTAATTGAATGTTTGCCTCGAGAAACGTGAAGCGAAAGCCATCTATTGACAAGAAAAGTTGATTTATAGTCACTCATTCCTTTCAAAGCGTTATTATTGGTTTTAAATGGATTTATAATCTCATTATTGATTTTAAGTTCAATTTTCTTACAATTTTGTTTAAAACAGAATATAATTGAATGATTGCCCCGAGAAACATGACGCGAAAACCATCCATTGACAACAAAAGTTTATTTATAGTCACTCATGCCTTCGGAAGTTTTATTACTCGCTTTAAATAGTTTTATAGTCTCGTTGTTGATTTTAAGTCGAATATTCTTACGTTTTTGGTTAACAAAGATTGTAATTGAATGTTAGCCTCGGGAAACGTGAAGCGAAAGCCATCTATTGACAAGAAAAGTTCATTTATAGTCACTCATTCCTTTAAAAGCGTTATTATTGGTTTTAAATGGATTTATAATCTCATTATGGATTTTAAGTTCAATTTTCTTATAATTTTGGTTAAAACAGAATATAGTTGAATGTTTACCTCGAGAAACGTGAAGCGAAAGCCATCTATTGACAAGAAAAGTGCATTTATAGTCACTCATTCATTTGAAAGCGTTATTATTGGTTTTAAATGGATTTATAATCTCATTATGGATTTTAAGTTCAATTTTCTTATAATTTTGGTTAAAACAGAATATAATTGAATGTTTACCTCGAGAAACGTGAAGCGAAAACCATCTATTGATAAGAAAAGTTCATTTATAGTCACTCATTCCTTTGAAAGCGTTATTATTGGTTTTAAATGGATTTATAATGTCATTATGGATTTGAAGTTCAATTTTCTTATAATTTTGGTTAAAACAGAATATAATTGAATGTTTACCTCGAGAAAGGTGACGCGAATGCCATCCATTGACAAGAAAAGTTTATTTATAGTCACTCATTCCTTCAGAAGCCTTGTTACTCGCTTTAAATGCTTTTATAGTCTCATTATTGATTTTAAGTTGAATATTCTTTCATTTTTGGTTAACAAAGATTGTAATTAAATGTTTGCCTCTAGAAACGTGAAGCGAAAGCCATCTATTGACAAGAAAAGTTCATTTATAGTCACTCATTCCTTTGAAAGCGTTATTATAGGTTTTAAATGGATTTATAATCTCATTATTGATTTTAAGTTCAATTTTCATATAATTTTGTTTAAAACAGAATATAATTGAATGTTTACCTCGAGAAATGTGACGCGGAAGCCATCCATTGACAACAAAAGTTTATTTATAGTCACTCATGCCTTCGAAAGCCTTATTACCCGCTTTAAATAGTTTTATAGTCTCATTATTGATTTTAAGTTGAATATTCTTACATTTTTGGTTAAAACAGAATATAATTGAATGTTAGCCTCAGGAAACGTGAAGCGAAAGCCATCTATTGACAAGAAAAGTTCATTTATAGTCACTCATTCCTTTGAAAGCGTTATTAATGGTTTTAAATGGATTTATAATCTCATTATTGATTTGAAGTTCAATTTTCTTAAAATTTTGGTTAAAACAGAATATAATTGAATGTTTACCTCGAGAAACGTGACGCGAAAGCCATCCATTGACAAGGAAAGTTTAGTTATAGTCACTCATGCCTTCGGAAGCCTTATTAATCGCTTTATATGCTTTTATAGTCTCATTATTGATTGTAAGTTGAATATTCTTACATTTTTGGTTAACAAAGATTGTAATTGAATGTTTGCCTCGAGAAACGTGAAGCGAAAGCCATCTATTGACAAGAAAATTTCATTTATAGTCACTCATTCCTTTCAAAGCGTTATTATTGGTTTTAAATGGATTTATAATCTCATTATTTATTTTAAATTCAATTTTCTTACAGTTTTGTTTAAAACAGAATATAATTGAATGATTGCCTCGAGAAACATGACGTGAAAACCATCCATTGACAACAAAAGTTTATTTATAGTCACTCATGCCTTCGGAAGTTTTATTACTCGCTTTAAATATTTTTATAGTCTCATTGTTGATTTTAAGTTGAATATTCTTACATTTTTGGTTAACAAAGATTGTAATTGAATGTTAGCCTCGGGAAACGTGAAGTGAAAGCCATCTATTGACAAGAAAAGTTCATTTATAGTCACTCATTCCTTTGAAAGCGTTATTATTGGTTTTAAATGGATTTATAGTCTCATTATGGATTTTAAGTTCAATTTTCTTATAATTTTGGTTAAAACAGAATATAATTGAATGTTTACCTCGAGAAACGTTAAGCGAAAGCCATCTATTGACAAGAAAAGTGCATTTATAGTCACTCATTCCTTTGAAAGCGTTATTATTGGTTTTAAATGGATTTATAATCTCATTATGGATTTTAAGTTCAATTTTCTTATAATTTTGGTTAAAACAGAATATAATTGAATGTTTACCTCGAGAAACGTGAAGCGAAAACCATCTATTGACAAGAAAAGTTAATTTATAGTCACTCATTCCTTTGAAAGCGTTATTATTGGTTTTAAATGGATTTATAATCTCATTATGGATTTTAAGTTCAATTTTCTTATAATTTTGGTTAAAACAGAATATAATTGAATGTTTACCTCGAGAAAGGTGACGCGAATGCCATCCATTGACAACAAAAGTTTATTTATAGTCACTCATTCCTTCAAAAGCCTTATTACTCGCTTTAAATGCTTTTATAGTCTCATTATTGATTTTAAGTTGAATATTCTTTCATTTTTGGTTAACAAAGATTGTAATTGAATGTTTGCCTCTAGAAACGTGAAGCGAAAGCCATCTATTGACAAGAAAAGTTCATTTATAGTCACTCATTCCTTTGAAAGCGTTATTATTGGTTTTAAATGGATTTATAATCTCATTATGGATTTTAAGTTCAATTTTCTTATAATTTTGGTTAAAACAGAATATAATTGAATGTTTACCACGAGAAACGTGAAGCGAAAGCCATATATTGACAAGAAAAGTGCATTTATAGTCACTCATTCCTTTGAAAGCGTTATTATAGGTTTTAAATGGATTTATAATCTCATTATTGATTTTAAGTTCAATTTTCTTATAATTTTGTTTAAAACATAATATAATTGAATGTTTACCTCGAGAAATGTGACTCGAAAGCCATCCATTGACAACAAAAGTTTATTTATAGTCACTCATGCCTTCGAAAGCCTTATTACCCGCTTTAAATAGTTTTATAGTCTCATTATTGATTTTAAGTTGAATATTCTTACATTTTTGGTTAAAACAGATTATAATTGAATGTTAGCCTCGGGAAACGTGAAGCGAAAGCCATCTATTGACAAGAAAAGTTCATTTATAGTCACTCATTCCTTCGAAAGCGTTATTAATGGTTTTAAATGGATTTATAATCTCATTATTGATTTGAAGTTCAATTTTCTTAAAATTTTGGTTAAAACAGAATATAATTGAATGTTTGCCTCGAGAAACGTGACGCGAAAGCCATCCATTGACAAGGAAAGTTTAGTTATAGTCACTCATGCATTCGGAAGCCTTATTAATCACTTTATATGCTTTTATAGTCTCATTATTGATTGTAAGTTGAATATTCTTACATTTTTGGTTAACAAAGATTGTAATTGAATGTTTTCCTCGAGAAACGTGAAACGAAAGCCATCTATTGACAAGAAAAGTTCATTTATAGTCACTCATTCCTTTGAAAGCGTTATTATTGGTTTTAAATGGATTTATAAACTCATTATTGATTTTAAGTTCAATTTTCTTAAAATTTTGGTTAAAACAGAATATAATTGAATGTTTGTCTCGAGAAACGTGACGCGAAAGCCATTAATTGACAAGGAAAGTTTAGTTATAGTCACTCATTCCTTCGGAAGCCTTATTAATCGCTTTAAATGCTTTTATAGTCTCATTATTGATTTTAAGCTGAATATTCTTTCATTTTTGGTTAACAAAGATTGTAATTGAATGTTTACCTCGGAAAACATGAAGCGAAAGCCATCTATTGACAAGAAAAGTTCATTTATAATCACTCATTCCATTGAAAGCGTTATTATTGGTTTTAAATGGATTTATAATCTCATTATTGATTTTAAGTTCAATTTTCTTACAATTTTAGTTAAAACAGAATATAATTGAATGTTTGCCTCGAGAAAGGTGATGCGAAAGCCATCCATTGACAAGGAAAGTTTAGTTATAGTCACTCATGCCTTCGGAAGCCTTATTAATCGCTTTAAATGCTTTTATAGTCTCATTATTGATATTAAGTTGAATATTCCTTCATTTTTGGTTAACAAAGATTGCAATTGAATGTTTACCTCGGGAAACGTGAAGTGAAAGCCATCTATTGACAAGAAAAGTTCATTTATAGTCACTTATTCCTTTGAAAGCGTTATTATTGGTTTTAAATGGATTTATAATCTCATTATTGAGTTTAAGTTAAATTTACTTACAATTTTAGTTAAAACAGAATATAATTGAATGTTTTCCTCGAGAAACGTGACGCGAAAGCCATCCATTGAGAAGGAAAGTTTAGTTATAGTCACTCATGCCTTCGGAAGCCTTATTAATCACTTTAAATGCTATTATAGTCGCATTATTGATTTTAAGTTGAATATTGTTACATTTTTGGTTAACCAAGATTGTAATTGAATGTTTGCCTCGAGAAACGTGAAACAAAAGCCATCTATTGGCAAGAAAAGTTCATTTATAGTCACTCATTCCTTTGAAAGCGTTATTATAGGTTTTAAATGGATTTATAATCTCATTATTGATTTTAAGTTCAATTTTCTTATAATTTTGTTTAAAACAGAATATAATTGAATTTTTACCTCGAGAAACGTGACGCAAAAGCCATCCATTGACAAGAAAAGTTTATTTATAGTCACTCATGCCTTCGGAAACCTTATTTCCCGCTTTAAATAGTTTTGTAGTCTCATTATTGATTTTAAGTTGAATATTCTTACATTTTTGGTTAAAAGAGATTATAATTGAACGCTAGCCTCGGGAAACGTGAAGCGAAAGCCATCTATTGACAAGAAAAGTTCATTTATAGTCACTCATTCCTTTGAAAGCGTTATTATTGGTTTTAAATGGATTTATAATCTCATTATGGATTTTAAGTTCAATTTTCTTATAATTTTGGTTAAAACAGAATATAATTGAATGTTTACCTCGAGAAAGGTGACGCGAAAGCCATCCATTAATAAGAAAAGTTTATTTATAGTCACTCATTTTTTCAGAATCCTTATTACTCGCTTTAAATGCTTTTATAGTCTCATTATTGATATTAAGTTGAATATTCTTTCATTTTTGGTTAACAAAGATTGTAATTGAATTTTTGCCTCGGGAAACGTGAAGCGAAGGCCATCTATTGACAAGAAAAGTTCATTTATAGTCACTCATTCCTTTGAAAGCGTTATTATTGATTTTAAATGGATTTATAATCTCATTATTGATTTTAAGTTCAATTTTCTTACAATTTTGTTTAAAACAGAATATAATTGAATATTTGCCTCGAGAAACATGACGCGAAAGCCATCCATTGACAACAAAAGTTTATTTATAGTCACTCATGCCTTCGAAAGCCTTATTACTCGCTTTAAATAGTTTTATAGTCTCATTGTTGATTTTAAGTTGAATATTCTTACATTTTTGGTTATCAAAGATTGTAATTGAATGTTTGCCTCGGGAAACGTGAAGCGAAGGCCATCTATTGACAAGAAAAGTTCATTTATAGTCACTCATTCCTTTCAAAGCGTTATTATTGGTTTTAAATGGATTTACAATCTCATTATTGATTTTAAGTTCAAGTTTCTCATAATTTTGTTTAAAACAGAATATAATTGAATGTTTACCTCGAGAAACGTGACGCGAAAACCATCCATTGATAACAAAAGTTTATTTATAGTCACTCATGCCTTCGGAAGTTTTTTTGCCCGCTTTAAATAGTTTTATAGTCTCATTATTGATTTTAAGTTGAATATTCTTACATTTTTGGTTAAAACAGATTATAATTGAATGTTAGCCTCGGGAAACGTGAAGCGAAAGCCATCTATTGACAAGAAAAGTTTATTTATAGTCACTCATTTTTTTGAAAGCGTTATTATTGGTTTTAAATGGATTTATAGTCTCATTATGGATTTTAAGTTCAATTTTCTTATAATTTTGGTTAAAACATAATATAATTGAATGTTTACCTCGAGAAACGTGAAGCGAAAACCATCTATTGAAAAGAAAAGTTCATTTATAGTCACTCATTTCTTTGAAAGCGTTATTATTGGTTTTAAATGGATTTATAATCTCATTATTGATTTTAAGTTCAATTTTCTTACAATTTTGGTTAAAACGGAATATAATTGAATGTTTTCCTCGAGAAACGTGAAGCGAAAACCATCTATTGACAAGAAAAGTTCATTTATCGTCACTCATTTCTTTGAAAGCGTTATTATAGGTTTTAAATGGATTTATAATCTCATTATTGATTTTAAGTTCAATTTTCTTATAATTTTGTTTAAAACAGAATATAATTGAATGTTTACCTCGAGAAATGTGATGCGAAAGCCATCCATTGACAACAAAAGTTTATTTATAGTCACTCATGCCTTCGAAAGCCTTATTACCCGCTTTAAATAGTTTTATAGTCTCATTATTGATTTTAAGTTGAATATTCTTACATTTTTGGTTAAAACAGATTATAATTGAGTGTTAGCCTCGGGAAACGTGAAGTGAAAGCCATCTATTGACAAGAAAAGTTCATTTATAGTCACTCATTCCTTTGAAAGCGTTATTATTGGTTTTAAATGGATTTATAGTCTCATTATGGATTTTAAGTTCAATTTTCTTATAATTTTGGTTAAAATAGAATATAATTGAATGTTTACCTCGAGAAACGTGAAGCGAAAACCATCTATTGACAAGAATAGTTCATTTACAGTTACTCATTCCTTTGAAACCGTTACTATTGGTTTTAAATGGATTTTAAATCTCATTATTGATTTTAAGTTCAATGTTCTTAAAATTTTGTTTAAAACAGAATATAATTGAATGATTGCCTTGAGAAACATGACGCGAAAACCATCCATTGACAACAAAAGTTTATTTATAGTCACTCATGCCTTCGGAAGCCTTATTACTCGCTTTAAATAGTTTTATAGTCTCATTGTTGATTTTAAGTTGAATATTCTTACATTTTTGGTTAACAACGATTGTAATTGAAAGTTTGCCTCGGGAAATGTGAAGCGAAAGCCATCTATTGACAGAAAAGTTCATTTATAATCACTCATTCCTTTGAAAGCGTTATTATTGGTTTTAAATGGATTTATAATCTCATTATGGATTTTAAGTTCAATTTTCTAATAATTTTTGTTAAAACAGAATATAATTGAATGTTTACCTCGGGCAACGTGAAGCGAAAGCCATCTATTGGCAAGAAAAGTTCATTTATAGTCACTCATTCCTTTAAAAGCGTTATTATTGATTTTAAATGGATTTATAATCTCATTATTGATTTTAAGTTCAATTTTCTTACAATTTTGTTTAAAACAGAATATAATTGAATGATTGCCTCGAGAAACATGACGCGAAAACCATCCATTGACAACAAAAGTTTATTTATAGTCACTCATGCTTTCGGAAGCCTTATTACTCGCTTTAAATAGTTTTATAGTCTCATTGTTGATTTTAAGTTGAATATTCTTACATTTTTGGTTAACAAAGATTGTAATTGAATGTTAGCCTCGGGACATGTGAAGCGAAAGCCATCTATTGACAAGAAAAGTTCATTTATAGTCACTCATTCCTTTAAAAGCGTTATTATTGGTTTTAAATGGATTTATAATCTCATTATTGATTTTAAGTTCAATTTTCTTACAATTTTGGTTAAAACGGAATATAATTGAATGTTTTCCTCGAGAAACGTGAAGCGAAAACCATCTATTGACAAGAAAAGTTCATTTATCGTCACTCATTTCTTTGAAAGCGTTATTATAGGTTTTAAATGGATTTATAATCTCATTATTGATTTTAAGTTCAATTTTCTTATAATTTTGTTTAAAACAGAATATAATTGAATGTTTACCTCGAGAAATGTGATGCGAAAGCCATCCATTGACAACAAAAGTTTATTTATAGTCACTCATGCCTTCGAAAGCCTTATTACCCGCTTTAAATAGTTTTATAGTCTCATTATTGATTTTAAGTTGAATATTCTTACATTTTTGGTTAAAACAGATTATAATTGAGTGTTAGCCTCGGGAAACGTGAAGTGAAAGCCATCTATTGACAAGAAAAGTTCATTTATAGTCACTCATTCCTTTGAAAGCGTTATTATTGGTTTTAAATGGATTTATAGTCTCATTATGGATTTTAAGTTCAATTTTCTTATAATTTTGGTTAAAATAGAATATAATTGAATGTTTACCTCGAGAAACGTGAAGCGAAAACCATCTATTGACAAGAATAGTTCATTTACAGTTACTCATTCCTTTGAAACCGTTACTATTGGTTTTAAATGGATTTTAAATCTCATTATTGATTTTAAGTTCAATGTTCTTAAAATTTTGTTTAAAACAGAATATAATTGAATGATTGCCTTGAGAAACATGACGCGAAAACCATCCATTGACAACAAAAGTTTATTTATAGTCACTCATGCCTTCGGAAGCCTTATTACTCGCTTTAAATAGTTTTATAGTCTCATTGTTGATTTTAAGTTGAATATTCTTACATTTTTGGTTAACAACGATTGTAATTGAAAGTTTGCCTCGGGAAATGTGAAGCGAAAGCCATCTATTGACAGAAAAGTTCATTTATAATCACTCATTCCTTTGAAAGCGTTATTATTGGTTTTAAATGGATTTATAATCTCATTATGGATTTTAAGTTCAATTTTCTAATAATTTTTGTTAAAACAGAATATAATTGAATGTTTACCTCGGGCAACGTGAAGCGAAAGCCATCTATTGGCAAGAAAAGTTCATTTATAGTCACTCATTCCTTTAAAAGCGTTATTATTGATTTTAAATGGATTTATAATCTCATTATTGATTTTAAGTTCAATTTTCTTACAATTTTGTTTAAAACAGAATATAATTGAATGATTGCCTCGAGAAACATGACGCGAAAACCATCCATTGACAACAAAAGTTTATTTATAGTCACTCATGCTTTCGGAAGCCTTATTACTCGCTTTAAATAGTTTTATAGTCTCATTGTTGATTTTAAGTTGAATATTCTTACATTTTTGGTTAACAAAGATTGTAATTGAATGTTAGCCTCGGGACATGTGAAGCGAAAGCCATCTATTGACAAGAAAAGTTCATTTATAGTCACTCATTCCTTTAAAAGCGTTATTATTGGTTTTAAATGGATTTATAATCTCATTATGGATTTTAAGTTCAATTTTCTTATAATTTTGGTTAAAACAGAATATAATTGAATGTTTACCTCGAGAAACGTGAAGCGAAAGCCATCTATTGACAAGAAAAGTGCATTTATAGTCACTCATTCCTTTGAAAGCGTTATTATTGGTTTTAAATGGATTTATAATCTCATTATGGATTTTAAGTTCAATTTTCTTATAATTTTGGTTAAAACAGAATATAATTGAATGTTTACCTCGAGAAACGTGAAGCGAAAACCATCTATTGACAAGAAAAGTTCATTTATAGTCACTCATTCCTTTGAAATAGTTATTATTGGTTTTAAATGGATTTATAATCTCATTATGGATTTGAAGTTCAATTTTCTTATAATTTTGGTTAAAACAGAATATAATTGAATGTTTACCTCGAGAAAGGTGAAGCGAAAGCCATCCATTGACAAGAAAAGTTTATTTATAGTCACTTATTCCTTCAGAAGCCTTATTACTCGCTTTAAATGCTTTTATAGTCTCATTATTGATTTTAAGTTGAATATTCTTTCATTTTTGGTTAACAAAGATTGTAATTGAATGTTTGCCTCTAGAAACGTGAAGCGAAAGCCATCTATTGACAAGAAAAGTTCATTTATAGTCACTCATTCCTTTGAAAGCGTTATTATTAGTTTTAAATGGATTTATAATCTCATTATGGATTTTAAGTTCAATTTTCTTATAATTTTGGTTAAAACAGACTATAATTGAATGTTTACCTCGAGAAACGTGAAGCGAAAACCATCTATTGACAAGAAAAGTTCATTTATAGTCACTCATTCCTTTGAAAGCGTTATTATTGGTTTTAAATGGATTTATAATCTCATTATGGATTTTAAGTTCAATTTTCTTATAATTTTGGTTAAAACAGAATATAATTGAATGTTTACCTCGAGAAACGTGAAGCGAAAGCCATCTATTGACAAGAAAAGTGCATTTATAGTCACTCATTCCTTTGAAAGCGTTATTATTGGTTTTAAATGGATTTATAATCTCATTATGGATTTTAAGTTCAATTTTCTTATAATTTTGGTTAAAACAGAATATAATTGAATGTTTACCTCGAGAAAGGTGACGCGAATGCCATCCATTGACAAGGAAAGTTTAGTTATAGTCGCTCATGCCTTCGGAAGCCTTACTAATCGCTTTAAATGCTTTTATAGTCTCATTATTGATTTTAAGTTGAATATTCTTTCTTTTTTGGTTAACAAAGATTGTAATTGAATGTTTGCCTCTAGAAACGTGAAGCGAAAGCCATCTATTGACAAGAAAAGTTCATTTATAGTCACTCATTCCTTTGAAAGCGTTATTATAGGTTTTAAATGGATTTATAATCTCATTATTGATTTTAAGTTCAATTTTCTTATAATTTTGTTTAAAACAGAATATAATTGAATGTTTACCTCGAGAAATGTGACGCGAAAGCCATCCATTGACAACAAAAGTTTATTTATAGCCACTCATGCCTTCGAAAGCCTTATTACCCGCTTTAAATAGTTTTATAGTCTCATTATTGATTTTAAGTTGAATATTCTTACATTTTTGGTTAAAAGAGATTATAATTGAATGTTAGCCTCGGGAAACGTGAAGCGAAAGCCATCTATTGACAAGAAACGTTCATTTATAGTCACTCATTCCTTTGAAAGCGTTATTATTGGTTTTAAATGGATTTATAATCTCATTCTGAATTTTAAGTTCAATTTTCTAATAATTTTTGTTAAAACAGAATATAATTGAATGTTTACCTCGGGCAACGTGAAGCGAAAGCCATCTATTGACAAGAAAAGTTCATTTATAGTCACTCATTCCTTTAAAAGCGTTATTATTGGTTTTAAATGGATTTATAATCTCATTATTGATTTTAAGTTCAATTTTCTTATAATTTTGTTTAAAACAGAATATAATTGAATGATTGCCTCGAGAAACATGACGCGAAAACCATCCATTGACAACAAAAGTTTATTTATAGTCACTCATGCTTTCGGAAGCCTTATTACTCGCTTTAAATAGTTTTATAGTCTCATTGTTGATTTTAAGTTGAATATTCTTACATTTTTGGTTAACAAAGATTGTAATTGAATGTTAGCCTCGGGACATGTGAAGCGAAAGCCATCTATTGACAAGAAAAGTTCATTTATAGTCACTCATTCCTTTAAAAGCGTTATTATTGGTTTTAAATGGATTTATAATCTCATTATGGATTTTAAGTTCAATTTTCTTATAATTTTGGTTAAAACAGAATATAATTGAATGTTTACCTCGAGAAACGTGAAGCGAAAGCCATCTATTGACAAGAAAAGTGCATTTATAGTCACTCATTCCTTTGAAAGCGTTATTATTGGTTTTAAATGGATTTATAATCTCATTATGGATTTTAAGTTCAATTTTCTTATAATTTTGGTTAAAACAGAATATAATTGAATGTTTACCTCGAGAAACGTGAAGCGAAAACCATCTATTGACAACAAAAGTTCATTTATAGTCACTCATTCCTTTGAAAGCGTTATTATTGGTTTTAAATGGATTTATAATCTCATTATGGATTTGAAGTTCAATTTTCTTATAATTTTGGTTAAAACAGAATATAATTGAATGTTTACCTCGAGAAAGGTGAAGCGAAAGCCATCCATTGACAAGAAAAGTTTATTTATAGTCACTTATTCCTTCAGAAGCCTTATTACTCGCTTTAAATGCTTTTATAGTCTCATTATTGATTTTAAGTTGAATATTCTTTCATTTTTGGTTAACAAAGATTGTAATTGAATGTTTGCCTCTAGAAACGTGAAGCGAAAGCCATCTATTGACAAGAAAAGTTCATTTATAGTCACTCATTCCTTTGAAAGCGTTATTATTAGTTTTAAATGGATTTATAATCTCATTATGGATTTTAAGTTCAATTTTCTTATAATTTTGGTTAAAACAGACTATAATTGAATGTTTACCTCGAGAAACGTGAAGCGAAAACCATCTATTGACAAGAAAAGTTCATTTATAGTCACTCATTCCTTTGAAAGCGTTATTATTGGTTTTAAATGGATTTATAATCTCATTATGGATTTTAAGTTCAATTTTCTTATAATTTTGTTTAAAACAGAATATAATTGAATGTTTACCTCGAGAAATGTGACGCGAAAGCCATCCATTGACAACAAAAGTTTATTTATAGCCACTCATGCCTTCGAAAGTCTTATTACCCGCTTTAAATAGTTTTATAGTCTCATTATTGATTTTAAGTTGAATATTCTTACATTTTTGGTTAAAAGAGATTATAATTGAATGTTAGCCTCGGGAAACGTGAAGCGAAAGCCATCTATTGACAAGAAAAGTTCATTTATAGTCACTCATTCCTTTGAAAGCGTTATTAATGGTTTTAAATGGATTTATAATCTCATTATGGATTTTAAGTTCAATTTTCTTATAATTTTGGTTAAAACAGAATATAATTGAATGTTTACCTCGAGAAACGTGAAGCGAAAGCCATCTATTGACAAGAAAAGTGCATTTATAGTCACTCATTCCTTTGAAAGCGTTATTAATGGTTTTAAATGGATTTATAATCTCATTATGGATTTTAAGTTCAATTTTCTTATAATTTTGGTTAAAACAGAATATAATTGAATGTTTACCTCGAGAAACGTGAAGCGAAAACCATCTATTGACAAGAAAAGTTCATTTATAGTCACTCATTCCTTTGAAAGCGTTATTATTGGTTTTAAATGGATTTATAATCTCATTATGGATTTTAAGTTCAATTTTCTTATAATTTTGGTTAAAACAGAATATAATTGAATGTTTACCTCGAGAAAGGTGACGCGAATGCCATCCATTGACAAGGAAAGTTTAGTTATAGTCGCTCATGCCTTCGGAAGCCTTACTAATCGCTTTAAATGCTTTTATAGTCTCATTATTGATTTTAAGTTGAATATTCTTTCTTTTTTGGTTAACAAAGATTGTAATTGAATGTTTACCTCGGGAAAAGTGAAGCGAAAGCCATCTATTGACAAGAAAAGTTCATTTATAGTCACTCATTCCTTTGAAAGCGTTATTATTGGTTTTAAATGGATTTATAATCTTATTATTGATTTTAAGTTCAATTTTCTTATAATTTTGGTTAAAACAAAATATAATTGAATATTTACCTCGGGCAACGTGAAGCGAAAGCCATCTATTGGCAAGAAAAGTTCATTTATAGTCACTCATTCCTTTGAAAGCGTTATTATTGGTTTTAAATGGATTTATAATCTCATTATTGATTTTAAGTTCAATTTTCTTACAATTTTGTTTAAAACAGAATATAATTGAATGTTTGCCTCGTGAAACATGACGCGAAAACCATCCATTGACAACAAAAGTTTATTTATAGTAACTCATGCCTTCGGAAGCCTTATTACTCGCTTTAAATAGTTTTATAGTCTCATTGTTGATTTTAAGTTGAATATTCTTACATTTTTGGTTATCAAAGATTGTAATTGAATGTTTGCCTCGGGAAACTTGAAGCGAAAGCCATCTATTGACAAGAAAAGTTCATTTATAGTCACTCATACCTTTGAAAGCGTTATTGTTGGTTTTAAATGGATTTATAATCTCATTATTGATTTGAAGTTCAATTTGCTTAGACTTTTTGTTAAAACAGAATATAATTGAATGTTTGCCTCGAGAAACATGACGTGAAAGCCATCCATTGACAAGGAAAGTTTAGTTGTAGTCACTCATGCCTTCGGAAGCCTTATTAATCGCTTTAAATGCTTTTATAGTCTCATTATTGATTTTAAGTTGAATATTCGTACATTTTTGGTTAACAAAGATTGTAATTGAATGTTTGCCTCGAGAAACATGAAGCGAAAGCCATCAATTGATAAGAAAAGTTCATTTATAGTCACTCATTCCTTTGAAAGCGTTATTATTGGTTTTAAATGGATTTATAATCTCATTATTGATTTTAAGTTTAATTTTCTTACAATTTTGTTTAAAACAGAATATAATTGAATGATTGCCTCGAGAAACATGACGCGAAAACCATCCATTGACAACAAAAGTTTATTTATAGTCACTCATGCTTTCGGAAGCCTTATTACTCGCTTTAAATAGTTTTATACTCTCATTGTTGATTTTAAGTTGAATATTCTTACATTTTTGGTTAACAAAGATTGTAATTGAATGTTTGCCTAGGGAAACGTGAAGCGAAACCCATCTATTGACAAGAAAAGTTCATTTATAATCACTCATTCCTTTGAAAGCGTTATTATTGGTTCTAAATGGATTTATAATCTCATTATGGATTTTAAGTTCAATTTTCTTATAATTTTGGTTAAAACAGAGTATAATTGACTGTTTACCTCGAGAAACGTGAAGCGAAAGCCACCTATTGACAAGAAAAGTGCATTTATAGTCACTCATTCCTTTGAAAGCGTTATTATTGGTTTTAAATGGATTTATAATCTCATTATGGATTTTAAGTTCAATTTTCTTATAATTTTGGTTAAAACAGAATATAATTGAATGTTTACCTCGAGAAACGTGAAGCGAAAACCATCTATTGACAAGAAAAGTTCATTTATAGTCACTCATTCCTTTGAAAGCGTTATTATTGGTTTTAAATGGATTTATAATCTCATTATGGATTTGAAGTTCAATTTTCTTATAATTTTGGTTAAAACAGAATATAATTGAATGTTTACCTCGAGAAAGGTGACGCGAATGCCATCCATTGACAACAAAAGTTTATTTATAGTCACTCATTCCTTCAGAAGCCTTATTACTCGCTTTAAATGCTTTTATAGTCTCATTATTGATTTTAAGTTGAATATTCTTTCATTTTTGGTTAACAAAGATTGTAATTGAATGTTTGCCTCTAGAAACGTGAAGCGAAAGCCATCTATTGACAAGAAAAGTTCATTTATAGTCACTCATTCCATTGAAAGCGTTATTATAGGTTTTAAATGGATTTATAATCTCATTATTGATTTTAAGTTCAATTTTCTTATAATTTTGTTTAAAACAGAATATAATTGAATGTTTACCTCGAGAAATGTGACGCGAAAGCCATCCATTGACAACAAAAGTTTATTTATAGCCACTCATGCCTTCGAAAGACTTATTACCCGCTTTAAATAGTTTTATAGTCTCATTATTGATTTTAAGTTGAATATTCTTAAATTTTTGGTTAAAAGAGATTATAATTGAATGTTAGCCTCGGGAAACGTGAAGCGAAAGCCATCTATTGACAAGAAAAGTTCATTTATAGTCACTCATTCCTTTGAAAGCGTTATTATTGGTTTTAAATGGATTTATAATCTCATTATGGATTTGAAGTTCAATTTTCTTATAATTTTGGTTAAAACAGAATATAATTGAATGTTTACCTCGAGAAAGGTGACGCGAATGCCATCCATTGACAACAAAAGTTTATTTATAGTCACTCATTCCTTCAGAAGCCTTATTACTCGCTTTAAATGCTTTTATAGTCTCATTATTGATTTTAAGTTGAATATTCTTTCATTTTTGGTTAACAAAGATTGTAATTGAATGTTTGCCTCTAGAAACGTGAAGCGAAAGCCATCTATTGACAAGAAAAGTTCATTTATAGTCACTCATTCCATTGAAAGCGTTATTATAGGTTTTAAATGGATTTATAATCTCATTATTGATTTTAAGTTCAATTTTCTTATAATTTTGTTTAAAACAGAATATAATTGAATGTTTACCTCGAGAAATGTGACGCGAAAGCCATCCATTGACAACAAAAGTTTATTTATAGCCACTCATGCCTTCGAAAGACTTATTACCCGCTTTAAATAGTTTTATAGTCTCATTATTGATTTTAAGTTGAATATTCTTAAATTTTTGGTTAAAAGAGATTATAATTGAATGTTAGCCTCGGGAAACGTGAAGCGAAAGCCATCTATTGACAAGAAAAGTTCATT
The DNA here is from genome assembly GCF_053813885.1 of Theobroma cacao. Lineage (NCBI taxonomy): Eukaryota > Viridiplantae > Streptophyta > Magnoliopsida > Malvales > Malvaceae > Theobroma > Theobroma cacao. Next base: position 28,404,095 of record NC_142647.1, read on the forward strand.
TATAGTCACTCATTCCTTTGAAAGCGTTATTATTGGTTTTAAATGGATTTATAATCTCATTATGGATTTTAAGTTCAATTTTCTTATAATTTTGGTTAAAACAGAATATAATTGAATGTTTGCCTCGAGAAACGTGAAGCGAAAACCATCTATTGACAAGAAAAGTTCATTTATAGTCACTCATTCCTTTGAAAGCGTTATTATTGGTTTTAAATGGATTTATAATCTCATTATGGATTTGAAGTTCAATTTTCTTATAATTTTGGTTAAAACAGAATATAATTGAATGTTTACCTCGAGAAAGGTGACGCGAATGCCATCCATTGACAAGAAAAGTTTATTTATAGTCACTCATTCCTTCAGAAGCCTTATTACTCGCTTTAAATGCTTTTATAGTCTCATTATTGATTTTAAGTTGAATATTCTTTCATTTTTGGTTAACAAAGATTGTAATTGAATGTTTGCCTCTAGAAACGTGAAGCGAAAGCCATCTATTGACAAGAAAAGTTCATTTATAGTCACTCATTCCTTTGAAAGCGTTATTATAGGTTTTAAATGGATTTATAATCTCATTATTGATTTTAAGTTCAATTTTCTTATAATTTTGTTTAAAACAGAATATAATTGAATGTTTACCTCGAGAAATGTGACGCGAAAGCCATCTATTGACAACAAAAGTTTATTTATAGCCACTCATGCCTTTGAAAGCCTTATTACCCGCTTTAAATAGTTTTATAGTCTCATTATTGATTTTAAGTTGAATATTCTTACATTTTTGGTTAAAACAGATTATAATTGAATGTTAGCCTCGGGAAACGTGAAGCGAAAGCCATCTATTGACAAGAAAAGTTCATTTATAGTCACTCATTCCTTTGAAAGCGTTATTAATGGTTTTAAATGGATTTATAATCTCATTATCGATTTTAAGTTGAATATTCTTACATTTTTGGTTAAAATAGATTATAATTGTATGTTAGCCTCGGGAAACTTGAAGCGAAACCCATCTATTGACAAGAAAAGTTCATTTATAGTCACTCATTCCTTTGAAAGCATTATTATTCGTTTTAAATGGATTTATAATCTCATTATGGATTTTAAGTTCAATTTTTTTATAATTTTGGTTAAAACAGAATATAATTGAATGTTTACCTCGAGAAACGTGAAGCGAAAGCCATCTATTGATAAGAAAAGTTCATTTATTGTCAGTCATTCCTTTGAAAGCGTTATTAATGGTTTTAAATGGATTTATAATCTCATTATTGATTTGAAGTTCAATTTTCTTAAAATTTTGGTTAAAACAGAATATAATTGAATGTTTGCCTCGAGAAACGTGACGCGAAAGCCATCCATTGACAAGGAAAGTTTAGTTATAGTCACTCATGCCTTCGGAAGCCTTATTAATCGCTTTATATGCTTTTATAGTCTCATTATTGATTGTAAGTTGAATATTCTTACATTTTTGGTTAACAAAGATTGTAATTGAATGTTTGCCTCGAGAAACGTGAAGCGAAAGCCATCTATTGAGAAGAAAAGTTCATTTATAGTCACTCATTCCTTTCAAAGCGTTATTATTGGTTTTAAATGGATTTATAATCTCATTATTGATTTTAAGTTCAATTTTCTTACAATTTTGTTTAAAACAGAATATAATTGAATGATTGCCTCGAGAAACATGACGCAAAAACCATCCATTGACAACCAAAGTTTATTTATAGTCACTCATGCCTTCGGAAGTTTTATTACTCGCTTTAAATAGTTTTATAGTCTCATTGTTGATTTTAAGTTGAATATTCTTACATTTTTGGCTAACAAAGATTGTAATTGAATGTTAGCGTCGGGAAACGTGAAGCGAAAGCCATCTATTGACAAGAAAAGTTCATTTATAGTCACTCATTCCTTTGAAAGCGTTATTATTGGTTTTAAATGGATTTATAATCTCATTATGGATTTTAAGTTCAATTTTCTTATAATTTTGGTTAAAACAGAATATAATTGAATGTTTACCACGAGAAACGTGAAGCGAAAGCCATCTATTGACAAGAAAAGTGCATTTATAGTCACTCATTCCTTTGAAAGCGTTATTATTGGTTTTAAATGGATTTATAGTCTCATTATGGATTTTAAGTTCAATTTTCTTATAATTTTGGTTAAAACAGAATATAATTGAATGTTTACCTCGAGAAACGTGAAGCGAAAACCATCTATTGATAAGAAAAGTTCATTTATAGTCACTCATTCCTTTGAAAACGTTATTATTGGTTTTAAATGGATTTATAATCTCATTATTGATTTTAAGTTCAATTTTCTTACAATTTTGGTTAAAACAGAATAAAATTGAATGTTTGCCTCGAGAAACGTGACGCGAAAGCCATCCATTGACAAGAAAAGTTTAGTTATATTCACTCATGCCTTCGGAAGCCTTATTAATCGCTTTAAATGCTTTTATAGTCTCATTAATTATTTTAAGTTGAATATTCTTACATTTTTGGTTAACAAAGATTGTAATTGAATATTTGCCTCGGGAAACATGAAGCGAAAGCCATCTACTGACAAGAAAAGTTCATTTATAGTCACTCATTCCTTTGAAAGCGTTATTATTGGTTTTAAATGGATTTATAAACTCATTATTGATTTTAAGTTCAATTTTCTTACAATTTTCGTTAAAACAGAATATAATTGAATGTTTGTCTCGAGAAACGTGACGCGAAAGCCATCCATTGACAAGGAAAGTTTAGTTATAGTCACTCATGCCTTCGGAAGCCTTATTAATCGCTTTAAATGCTTTTATAGTCTCGTTATTGATTTTAAGTTGAATATTCTTTCATTTTTGGTTAACAAAGATTGTAATTGAATGTTTTCCTCGGGAAACGTGAAGCGAAAGCCATCTATTGACAAGAAAAGTTCATTTATAGTCACTCATTCCTTTGAAAGCGTTATTATTGGTTTTAAATGGATTTATAATCTCATTATTGATTTTAAGTTTAATTTTCTTACAATTTTGTTTAAAACAGAATATAATTGAATGATTGCCTCGAGAAACATGACGCGAAAACCATCCATTGACAACAAAAGTTTATTTATAGTCACTCATGCTTTCGGAAGCCTTATTACTCGCTTTAAATAGTTTTATAGTCTCATTGTTGATTTTAAGTTGAATATTCTTACATTTTTGGTTAACAAAGATTGTAATTGAATGTTTGCCTAGGGAAACGTGAAGCGAAAGCCATCTATTGACAAGAAAAGTTCATTTATAATCACTCATTCCTTTGAAAGCGTTATTATTGGTTCTAAATGGATTTATAATCTCATTATGGATTTTAAGTTCAATTTTCTTATAATTTTGGTTAAAACAGAGTATAATTGACTGTTTACCTCGAGAAACGTGAAGCGAAAGCCATCTATTGACAAGAAAAGTGCATTTATAGTCACTCATTCCTTTGAAAGCGTTATTATTGGTTTTAAATGGATTTATAATCTCATTATTGATTTTAAGTTTAATTTTCTTACAATTTTGTTTAAAACAGAATATAATTGAATGATTGCCTCGAGAAACATGACGCGAAAACCATCCATTGACAACAAAAGTTTATTTATAGTCACTCATGCTTTCGGAAGCCTTATTACTCGCTTTAAATAGTTTTATAGTCTCATTGTTGATTTTAAGTTGAATATTCTTACATTTTTGGTTAACAAAGATTGTAATTGAATGTTTGCCTAGGGAAACGTGAAGCGAAAGCCATCTATTGACAAGAAAAGTTCATTTATAATCACTCATTCCTTTGAAAGCGTTATTATTGGTTCTAAATGGATTTATAATCTCATTATGGATTTTAAGTTCAATTTTCTTATAATTTTGGTTAAAACAGAGTATAATTGACTGTTTACCTCGAGAAACGTGAAGCGAAAGCCATCTATTGACAAGAAAAGTGCATTTATAGTCACTCATTCCTTTGAAAGCGTTATTATTGGTTTTAAATGGATTTATAATCTCATTATGGATTTTAAGTTCAATTTTCTTATAATTTTGGTTAAAACAGAATATAATTGAATGTTTACCTCGAGAAACGTGAAGCGAAAACCATCTATTGACAAGAAAAGTTCATTTATAGTCACTCATTCCTTTGAAAGCGTTATTATTGGTTTTAAATGGATTTATAATCTCATTATGGATTTGAAGTTCAATTTTCTTATAATTTTGGTTAAAACAGAATATAATTGAATGTTTACCTCGAGAAAGGTGACGCGAATGCCATCCATTGACAACAAAAGTTTATTTATAGTCACTCATTCCTTCAGAAGCCTTATTACTCGCTTTAAATGCTTTTATAGTCTCATTATTGATTTTAAGTTGAATATTCTTTCATTTTTGGTTAACAAAGATTGTAATTGAATGTTTGCCTCTAGAAACGTGAAGCGAAAGCCATCTATTGACAAGAAAAGTTCATTTATAGTCACTCATTCCTTTGAAAGCGTTATTATAGGTTTTAAATGGATTTATAATCTCATTATTGATTTTAAGTTCAATTTTCTTATAATTTTGTTTAAAACAGAATATAATTGAATGTTTACCTCGAGAAATGTGACGCGAAAGCCATCCATTGACAACAAAAGTTTATTTATAGCCACTCATGCCTTCGAAAGCCTTATTACCTGCTTTAAATAGTTTTATAGTCTCATTATTGATTTTAAGTTGAATATTCTTACATTTTTGGTTAAAACAGATTATAATTGAATGTTAGCCTCGGGAAACGTGAAGCGAAAGCCATCTATTGATAAGAAAAGTTCATTTATAGTCACTCATTCCTTTGAAAGCGTTATTAATGGTTTTAAATGGATTTATAATCTCATTATCGATTTTAAGTTGAATATTCTTACATTTTTGGTTGAAATAGATTATAATTGTATGTTAGCCTCGGGAAACATGAAGCGAAACCCATCTATTGACAAGAAAAGTTCATTTATAGTCACTCATTCCTTTGAAAGCATTATTATTCGTTTTAAATGGATTTATAATCTCATTATGGATTTTAAGTTCAATTTTTTTATAATTTTGGTTAAAACAGAATATAATTGAATGTTTACCTCGAGAAACGTGAAGCGAAAGCCATCTATTGATAAGAAAAGTTCATTTATTGTCAGTCATTCCTTTGAAAGCGTTATTAATGGTTTTAAATGGATTTATAATCTCATTATTGATTTGAAGTTCAATTTTCTTAAAATTTTGGTTAAAACAGAATATAATTGAATGTTTGCCTCGAGAAACGTGACGCGAAAGCCATCCATTGACAAGGAAAGTTTAGTTATAGTCACTCATGCCTTCGGAAGCCTTATTAATCGCTTTATATGCTTTTATAGTCTCATTATTGATTGTAAGTTGAATATTCTTACATTTTTGGTTAACAAAGATTGTAATTGAATGTTTGCCTCGAGAAACGTGAAGCGAAAGCCATCTATTGACAAGAAAAGTTCATTTATAGTCACTCATTCCTTTCAAAGCGTTATTTTTGGTTTTAAATGGATTTATAATCTCATTATTGATTTTAAGTTCAATTTTCTTACAATTTTGTTTAAAACAGAATATAATTGAATGATTGCCTCGAGAAACATGACGCGAAAACCATCCATTGACAACAAAAGTTTATTTATAGTCACTCATGCCTTCGGAAGTTTTATTACTCGCTTTAAATAGTTTTATAATCTCATTGTTGATTTTAAGTTGAATATTCTTACATTTTTGGCTAACAAAAATTGTAATTGAATGTTAGCGTCGGGAAACGTGAAGCGAAAGCCATCTATTGACAAGAAAAGTTCATTTATAGTCACTCATTCCTTTGAAAGCGTTATTATTGGTTTTAAATGGATTTATAATCTCATTATGGATTTTAAGTTCAATTTTCTTATAATTTTGGTTAAAACAGAATATAATTGAATGTTTACCTCGAGAAAGGTGACGCGAATGCCATCCATTGACAACAAAAGTTTATTTATAGTCACTCATTCCTTCAGAAGCCTTATTACTCGCTTTAAATGCTTTTATAGTCTCATTATTGATTTTAAGTTCAATATTCTTTCATTTTTCGTTAACAAAGATTGTAATTGAATGTTTGCCTCTAGAAACGTGAAGCGAAAGCCATCTATTGACAAGAAAAGTTCATTTATAGTCACTCATTCCTTTGAAAGCGTTATTATAGGTTTTAAATGGATTTATAATCTTATTATTGATTTTAAGTTCAATTTTCTTATAATTTTGTTTAAAACAGAATATAATTGAATGTTTACCTCGACAAATGTGACGCGAAAGCCATCCATTGACAACAAAAGTTTATTTATAGTCACTCATGCCTTCGAAAGCCTTATTAGCCGCTTTAAATAGTTTTATAGTCTCATTGTTGATTTTAAGTTGAATATTCTTACATTTTTGGTTAAAACAGATTATAATTGAATGTTAGCCTCGAGAAACGTGAAGCGAAAGCCATCTATTGACAAGAAAAGTTCATTTATAGTCACTCATTCCTTTGAAAGCGTTATTATAGGTTTTAAATGGATTTATAATCTCATTATTGATTTTAAGTTCAATGTTCTTAAAGTTTTGTTTAAAACAGAATATAATTGAATGATTGCCTTGAGAAACATGACGCGAAAACCATCCATTGACAACAAAAGTTTAGTTATAGTCACTCATGCCTTCGGAAGCCTTATTAATCGCTTTAAATGCTTTTATAGTCCCATTATTGATTTTAAGTTCAATATTCTTACATTTTTGGTTAAGAAAGATTGTAATTGAATGTTTGCCTCGAGAAACATGAAGCGAAAGCCATCAATTGACAAGAAAAGTTCATTTATAGTCACTCATTCCTTTGAAAGCGTTATTATTGGTTTTAAATGGATTTATAATCTCATTATTGATTTTAAGTTTAATTTTCTTACAATTTTGTTTAAAACAGAATATAATTGAATGATTGCCTCGAGAAACATGACGCGAAAACCATCCATTGACAACAAAAGTTTATTTATAGTCACTCATGCTTTCGGAAGCCTTATTACTCGCTTTAAATAGTTTTATAGTCTCATTGTTGATTTTAAGTTGAATATTCTTACATTTTTGGTTAACAAAGATTGTAATTGAATGTTTGCCTAGGGAAACGTGAAGCGAAAGCCATCTATTGACAAGAAAAGTTCATTTATAATCACTCATTCCTTTGAAAGCGTTATTATTGGTTCTAAATGGATTTATAATCTCATTATGGATTTTAAGTTCAATTTTCTTATAATTTTGGTTAAAACAGAGTATAATTGACTGTTTACCTCGAGAAACGTGAAGCGAAAGCCACCTATTGACAACAAAAGTGCATTTATAGTCACTCATTCCTTTGAAAGCGTTATTATTGGTTTTAAATGGATTTATAATCTCATTATGGATTTTAAGTTCAATTTTCTTATAATTTTGGTTAAAACAGAATATAATTGAATGTTTACCTCGAGAAACGTGAAGCGAAAACCATCTATTGACAAGAAAAGTTCATTTATAGTCACTCATTCCTTTGAAAGCGTTATTATTGGTTTTAAATGGATTTATAATCTCATTATGGATTTGAAGTTCAATTTTCTTATAATTTTGGTTAAAACAGAATATAATTGAATGTTTACCTCGAGAAAGGTGACGCGAATGCCATCCATTGACAACAAAAGTTTATTTATAGTCACTCATTCCTTCAGAAGCCTTATTACTCGCTTTAAATGCTTTTATAGTCTCATTATTGATTTTAAGTTGAATATTCTTTCATTTTTGGTTAACAAAGATTGTAATTGAATGTTTGCCTCTAGAAACGTGAAGCGAAAGCCATCTATTGACAAGAAAAGTTCATTTATAGTCACTCATTCCTTTGAAAGCGTTATTATAGGTTTTAAATGGATTTATAATCTCATTATTGATTTTAAGTTCAATTTTCTTATAATTTTGTTTAAAACAGAATATAATTGAATGTTTACCTCGAGAAATGTGACGCGAAAGCCATCCATTGACAACAAAAGTTTATTTATAGCCACTCATGCCTTCGAAAGCCTTATTACCCGCTTTAAATAGTTTTATAGTCTCATTATTGATTTTAAGTTGAATATTCTTACATTTTTGGTTAAAAGAGATTATAATTGAATGTTAGCCTCGGGAAACGTGAAGCGAAAGCCATCTATTGACAAGAAAAGTTCATTTATAGTCACTCATTCCTTTGAAAGCGTTATTATTGGTTTTAAATGGATTTATAATCTCATTATGGATTTTAAGTTCAATTTTCTTATAATTTTGGTTAAAACAGAATATAATTGAATGTTTGCCTCGAGAAACGTGACGCAAAAGCCATCCATTGACAAGAAAAGTTTAGTTATAGTCACTCATGCCTTCGGAAGCCTTATTAATCGCTTTAAATGCTATTATAGTCGCATTATTGATTTTAAGTTGAATATTCTTTCATTTTTGGTTAACAAAGATTGTAATTGAATTTTTGCCTCGGGAAACGTGAAGCGAAGGCCATATATTGACAAGAAAAGTTCATTTATAGTCACTCACTCCTTTGAAAGCGTTATTATTGATTTTAAATGGATTTATAATCTCATTATTGATTTTAAGTTCAATTTTCTTACAATTTTGTTTAAAACAGAATATAATTGAATATTTGCCTCGAGAAACTTGACGCGAAAGCCATCCGTTGACAACAATAGTTTATTTATAGTCACTCACGCCTTCGGAAGCCTTATTACTCGCTTTAAATAGTTTTATAGTCTCATTGTTGATTTTAAGTTGAATATTCTTACATTTTTGGTTAACAAAGATTGTAATTGAATGTTAGCCTTAGGACATGTGAAGCGAAACCCATCTATTGACAAGAAAAGTTCATTTACAGTCACTCATTCCTTTGAAAGCGTTATTATTGGTTTTAAATGGATTTATAGTCTCATTATGGATTTTAAGTTCAATTTTCTTATAATTTTGGTTAAAACAGAATATAATTGAATGTTTACCTCTAGAAACGTGAAGCGAAAACCATCTATTGATAAGAAAAATTCATTTATAGTTACTCATTCCTTTGAAACCGTTATTATTGGTTTTAAATGGATTTTAAATCTCATTATTGATTTTAAGTTCAATGTTCTTAAAATTTTGTTTAAAACAGAATATAATTGAATGATTGCCTTGAGAAACATGACGCGAAAACCATCCATTGACAACAAAAGTTTATTTATAGTCACTCATGCCTTCGGAAGCCTTATTACTCGCTTTAAATAGTTTTATAGTCTCATTGTTGATTTTAAGTTGAATATTCTTACATTTTTGGGTAACAAAGATTGTAATTGAAAGTTTGCCCCGGGAAACGTGAAGCGAAAGCCATCTATTGACAGAAAAGTTCATTTATTGTCACTCATTCCTTTGGAAGCGTTATTATTGGTTTTAAATGGATTTATAATCTCATTATGGATTTTAAGTTCAATTTTCTTATAATTTTGGTTAAAACAAAATATAATTGAATATTTACCTCGGACAACGTGAAGCGAAAGCCATCTATTGGCAAGAAAAGTTCATTTATAGTCACTCATTCCTTTGAAAGCGTTATTATTGGTTTTAAATTGATTTATAATCTCATTATTGATTTTAAGTTCAATTTTCTTACAATTTTGTTTAAAACAGAATATAATTGAATGTTTGCCTCGTGAAACATGACGCGAAAACCATCCATTGACAACAAAAGTTTATTTATAGTAACGCATGGCTTCGGAAGCCTTATTACTCGCTTTAAATAGTTTTATAGTCTCATTGTTGATTTTAAGTTGAATATTCTTACATTTTTGGTTATCAAAGATTGTAATTGAATGTTTGCCTCGGGAAACTTGAAGCGAAAGCCATCTATTGACAAGAAAAGTTCATTTATAGTCACTCATACCTTTGAAAGCATTATTGTTGGTTTTAAATGGATTTATAATCTCATTATTGATTTGAAGTTCAATTTGCTTAGAATTTTTGTTAAAACAGAATATAATTGAATGTTTGCCTCGAGAAACATGACGTGAAAGCCATCCATTGACAAGGAAAGTTTAGTTGTAGTCACTTATGCCTTCGGAAGCCTTATTAATCGCTTTAAATGCTTTTATAGTCTCATTATTGATTTTAAGTTGAATATTCGTACATTTTTGGTTAACAAAGATTGTAATTGAATGTTTTCCTCGAGAAACATGAAGCGAAAGCCATCAATTGACAAGAAAAGTTCATTTATAGTCACTCATTCCTTTGAAAGCGTTATTATTGGTTTTAAATGGATTTATAATCTCATTATTGATTTTAAGTTTAATTTTCTTACAATTTTGTTTAAAACAGAATATAATTGAATGATTGCCTCGAGAAACATGACGCGAAAACCATCCATTGACAACAAAAGTTTATTTATAGTCACTCATGCTTTCGGAAGCCTTATTACTCGCTTTAAATAGTTTTATAGTCTCATTGTTGATTTTAAGTTGAATATTCTTACATTTTTGGTTAACAAAGATTGTAATTGAATGTTTGCCTAGGGAAACGTGAAGCGAAAGCCATCTATTGATAAGAAAAGTTCATTTATAATCACTCATTCCTTTGAAAGCGTTATTATTGGTTCTAAATGGATTTATAATCTCATTATGGATTTTAAGTTCAATTTTCTTATAATTTTGGTTAAAACAGAGTATAATTGACTGTTTACCTCGAGAAACGTGAAGCGAAAGCCATCTATTGACAAGAAAAGTGCATTTATAGTCACTCATTCCTTTGAAAGCGTTATTATTGGTTTTAAATGGATTTATAATCTCATTATGGATTTTAAGTTCAATTTTCTTATAATTTTCGTTAAAACTGAATATAATTGAATGTTTACCTCGAGAAACGTGAAGCGAAAACCATCTATTGACAAGAAAAGTTCATTTATAGTCACTCATTCCTTTGAAAGCGTTATTATTGGTTTTAAATGGATTTATAATCTCATTATGGATTTGAAGTTCAATTTTCTTATAATTTTGGTTAAAACAGAATATAATTGAATGTTTACCTCGAGAAAGGTGACGCGAATGCCATCCATTGACAAGAAAAGTTTATTTATAGTCACTCATTCCTTCAGAAGCCTTATTACTCGCTTTAAATGCTTTTATAGTCTCATTATTGATTTTAAGTTGAATATTCTTTCATTTTTGGTTAACAAAGATTGTAATTGAATGTTTGCCTCTAGAAACGTGAAGCGAAAGCCATCTATTGACAAGAAAAGTTCATTTATAGTCACTCATTCCTTTGAAAGCGTTATTATAGGTTTTAAATGGATTTATAATCTCATTATTGATTTTAAGTTCAATTTTCTTATAATTTTGTTTAAAACAGAATATAATTGAATGTTTACCTCGAGAAATGTGACGCGAAAGCCATCCATTGACAACAAAAGTTTATTTATAGCCACTCATGCCTTCGAAAGCCTTATTACCCGCTTTAAATAGTTTTATAGTCTCATTATTGATTTTAAGTTGAATATTCTTACATTTTTGGTTAAAAGAGATTATAATTGAATGTTAGCCTCGGGAAACGTGAAGCGAAAGCCATCTATTGACAAGAAAAGTTCATTTATAGTCACTCATTCCTTTGAAAGCGTTATTATTGGTTTTAAATGGATTTATAATCTCATTATGGATTTTAAGTTCAATTTTCTTATAATTTTGGTTAAAACAGAATATAATTGAATGTTTGCCTCGAGAAACGTGACGCAAAAGCCATCCATTGACAAGGAAAGTTTAGTTATAGTCACTCATGCCTTCGGAAGCCTTATTAATCGCTTTAAATGCTATTATAGTCGCATTATTGATTTTAAGTTGAATATTCTTTCATTTTTGGTTAACAAAGATTGTAATTGAATTTTTGCCTCGGGAAACGTGAAGCGAAGGCCATCTATTGACAAGAAAAGTTCATTTATAGTCACTCATTCCTTTGAAAGCGTTATTATTGATTTTAAATGGATTTATAATCTCATTATTGATTTTAAGTTCAATTTTCTTACAATTTTTGTTTAAAACAGAATATAATTGAATATTTGCCTCGAGAAACAGGACGCGAAAGCCATCCATTGACAACAATAGTTTATTTATAGTCACTCACGCCTTCGGAAGCCTTATTACTCGCTTTAAATAGTTTTATAGTCTCATTGTTGATTTTAAGTTGAATATTCTTACATTTTTGGTTAACAAAGATTGTAATTGAATGTTAGCCTTGGGACATGTGAAGCGAAAGCCATCTATTGACAAGAAAAGTTCATTTACAGTCACTCATTCCTTTGAAAGCGTTATTATTGGTTTTAAATGGATTTATAGTCTCATTATGGATTTTAAGTTCAATTTTCTTATAATTTTGGTTAAAACAGAATATAATTGAATGTTTACCTCTAGAAACGTGAAGCGAAAACCATCTATTGATAAGAAAAGTTCATTTATAGTTACTCATTCCTTTGAAACCGTTATTATTGGTTTTAAATGGATTTTAAATCTCATTATTGATTTTAAGTTCAATGTTCTTAAAATTTTGTTTAAAACAGAATATAATTGAATGATTGCCTTGAGAAACATGACGCGAAAACCATCCATTGACAACAAAAGTTTATTTATAGTCACTCATGCCTTCGGAAGCCTTATTACTCGCTTTAAATAGTTTTATAGTCTCATTGTTGATTTTAAGTTGAATATTCTTACATTTTTGGGTAACAAAGATTGTAATTGAAAGTTTGCCCCGGGAAACATGAAGCGAAAGCCATCTATTGACAGAAGAGTTCATTTATTGTCACTCATTCCTTTGGAAGCGTTATTATTGGTTTTAAATGGATTTATAATCTCATTATGGATTTTAAGTTCAATTTTCTTATAATTTTGGTTAAAACAAAATATAATTGAATAATTACCTCGGGCAACGTGAAGCGAAAGCCATCTATTGGCAAGAAAAGTTCATTTATAGTCACTCATTCCTTTGAAAGCGTTATTATTGGTTTTAAATGGATTTATAATCTCATTATTGATTTTAAGTTCAATTTTCTTACAATTTTGTTTAAAACAGAATATAATTGAATGTTTGCCTCGTGAAACATGACGCAAAAACCATCCATTGACAACAAAAGTTTATTTATAGTAACTCATGGCTTCGGAAGCCTTATTACTCGCTTTAAATAGTTTTATAGTCTCATTGTTGATTTTAAGTTGAATATTCTTACATTTTTGGTTATCAAAGATTGTAATTGAATGTTTGCCTCGGGAAACTTGAAGCGAAAGCCATCTATTGACAAGAAAAGTTCATTTATAGTCACTCATACCTTTGAAAGCATTATTGTTGGTTTTAAATGGATTTATAATCTCATTATTGATTTGAAGTTCAATTTGCTTAGAATTTTTGTTAAAACAGAATATAATTGAATGTTTGCCTCGAGAAACATGACGTGAAAGCCATCCATTGACAAGGAAAGTTTAGTTGTAGTCACTCATACCTTCGGAAGCCTTATTAATCGCTTTAAATGCTTTTATAGTCTCATTATTGATTTTAAGTTGAATATTCGTACATTTTTGGTTAACAAAGATTGTAATTGAATGTTTGCCTCGAGAAACATGAAGCGAAAGCCATCAATTGACAAGAAAAGTTCATTTATAGTCACTCATTCCTTTGAAAGCGTTATTATTGGTTTTAAATGGATTTATAATCTCATTATTGATTTTAAGTTTAATTTTCTTACAATTTTGTTTAAAACAGAATATAATTGAATGATTGCCTCGAGAAACATGACGCGAAAACCATCCATTGACAACAAAAGTTTATTTATAGTCACTCATGCTTTCGGAAGCCTTATTACTCGCTTTAAATAGTTTTATAGTCTCATTGTTGATTTTAAGTTGAATATTCTTACATTTTTGGTTAACAAAGATTGTAATTGAATGTTTGCCTAGGGAAACGTGAAGCGAAAGCCATCTATTGACAAGAAAAGTTCATTTATAATCACTCATTCCTTTGAAAGCGTTATTATTGGTTCTAAATGGATTTATAATCTCATTATGGATTTTAAGTTCAATTTTCTTATAATTTTGGTTAAAACAGAGTATAATTGACTGTTTACCTCGAGAAACGTGAAGCGAAAGCCATCTATTGACAAGAAAAGTGCATTTATAGTCACTCATTCCTTTGAAAGCGTTATTATTGGTTTTAAATGGATTTATAATCTCATTATGGATTTTAAGTTCAATTTTCTTATAATTTTGGTTAAAACAGAATATAATTGAATGTTTACCTCGAGAAACGTGAAGCGAAAACCATCTATTGACAAGAAAAGTTCATTTATAGTCACTCATTCCTTTGAAAGCGTTATTATTGGTTTTAAATGGATTTATAATCTCATTATGGATTTGAAGTTCAATTTTCTTATAATTTTGGTTAAAACAGAATATAATTGAATGTTTACCTCGAGAAAGGTGACGCGAATGCCATCCATTGACAACAAAAGTTTATTTATAGTCACTCATTCCTTCAGAAGCCTTATTACTCGCTTTAAATGCTTTTATAGTCTCATTATTGATTTTAAGTTGAATATTCATTCATTTTTGGTTAACAAAGATTGTAATTGAATGTTTGCCTCTAGAAACGTGAAGCGAAAGCCATCTATTGACAAGAAAAGTTCATTTATAGTCACTCATTCCTTTAAAAGCGTTATTATAGGTTTTAAATGGATTTATAATCTCATTATTGATTTTAAGTTCAATTTTCTTATAATTTTGTTTAAAACAGAATATAATTGAATGTTTACCTCGAGAAATGTGACGCGAAAGCCATCCATTGACAACAAAAGTTTATTTATAGGCACTCATGCCTTCGAAAGCCTTATTACCCGCTTTAAATAGTTTTATAGTCTCATTATTGATTTTAAGTTGAATATTCTTACATTTTTGGTTAAAACAGATTATAATTGAATGTTAGCCTCGGGAAACGTGAAGCGAAAGCCATCTATTTACAAGAAAAGTTCATTTATAGTCACTCATTCCTTTGAAAGCGTTATTAATGGTTTTAAATGGATTTATAATCTCATTATCGATTTTAAGTTGAATATTCTTACATTTTTTGTTAAAATAGATTATAATTGTATGTTAGCCTCGGGAAACTTGAAGCGAAACCCATCTATTGACAAGAAAAGTTCATTTATAGTCACTCATTCCTTTGAAAGCATTATTATTCGTTTTAAATGGATTTATAATCTCATTATGGATTTTAAGTTCAATTTTTTTATAATTTTGGTTAAAACAGAATATAATTGAATGTTTACCCCGAGAAACGTGAAGCGAAAGCCATCTATTGATAAGAAAAGTTCATTTATTGTCACTCATTCCTTTGAAAGCGTTATTAATGGTTTTAAATGGATTTATAATCTCATTATTGATTTGAAGTTCAATTTTCTTAAAATTTTGGTTAAAACAGAATATAATTGAATGTTTGCCTCGAGAAACGTGACGCGAAAGCCATCCATTGACAAGGAAAGTTTAGTTATAGTCACTCATGCCTTCGGAAGCCTTATTAATCGCTTTATATGCTTTTATAGTCTCATTATTGATTGTAAGTTGAATATTCTTACATTTTTGGTTAACAAAGATTGTAATTGAATGTTTGCCTCGAGAAACGTGAAGCGAAAGCCATCTATTGACAAGAAAAGTTCATTTATAGTCACTCATTCCTTTCAAAGCGTTATTATTGGTTTTAAATGGATTTATAATCTCATTATTGATTTTAAGTTCAATTTTCTTACAATTTTGTTTAAAACAGAATATAATTGAATGATTGCCTCGAGAAACATGACGCGAAAACCATCCATTGACAACAAAAGTTTATTTATAGTCACTCATGCCTTCGGAAGTTTTATTACTCGCTTTAAATAGTTTTATAGTCTCATTGTTGATTTTAAGTTGAATATTCTTACATTTTTGGCTAACAAAGATTGTAATTGAATGTTAGCGTTGGGAAACATGAAGCGAAAGCCATCTATTGACAAGAAAAGTTCATTTATAGTCACTCATTCCTTTGAAAGCGTTATTATTGGTTTTAAATGGATTTATAATCTCATTATGGATTTTAAGTTCAATTTTCTTATAATTTTGGTTAAAACAGAATATAATTGAATGTTTACCACGAGAAACGTGAAGCGAAAGCCATCTATTGACAAGAAAAGTACATTTATAGTCACTCATTCCTTTGAAAGCGTTATTATTGGTTTTAAATGGATTTATAGTCTCATTATGGATTTTAAGTTCAATTTTCTTATAATTTTGGTTAAAACAGAATATAATTGAATGTTTACCTCGAGAAACGTGAAGGGAAAACCATCTATTGATAAGAAAAGTTCATTTATAGTCACTCATTCCTTTGAAAACGTTATTATTGGTTTTAAATGGATTTATAATCTCATTATTGATTTTAAGTTCAATTTTCTTACAATTTTGGTTAAAACAGAATAAAATTGAATGTTTGCCTCGAGAAACGTGACGCGAAAGCCATCCATTGACAAGAAAAGTTTAGTTATAGTCACTCATGCCTTCGGAAGCCTTATTAATCGCTTTAAATGCTTTTATAGTCTCATTAATTATTTTAAGTTGAATATTCTTACATTTTTGGTTAACAAAGATTGTAATTGAATATTTGCCTCGGGAAACATGAAGCGAAAGCCATCTATTGACAAGAAAAGTTCATTTATAGTCACTCATTCCTTTGAAAGCGTTATTATTGGTTTTAAATGGATTTATAAACTCATTATTGATTTTAAGTTCAATTTTCTTACAATTTTGGTTAAAACAGAATATAATTGAATGTTTGTCTCGAGAAACATGACGCGAAAGCCATCCATTGACAAGGAAAGTTTAGTTATAGTCACTCATGCCTTCGGAAGCCTTATTAATCGCTTTAAATGCTTTTATAGTCTCGTTATTGATTTTAAGTTGAATATTCTTTCATTTTTGGTTAACAAAGATTGTAATTGAATGTTTTCCTCGGGAAACGTGAAGCGAAAGCCATCTATTGACAAGAAAAGTTCATTTATAATCACTCATTCCTTTGAAAGCGTTATTATTGGTTCTAAATGGATTTATAATCTCATTATGGATTTTAAGTTCAATTTTCTTATAATTTTGGTTAAAACAGAGTATAATTGACTGTTTACCTCGAGAAACGTGAAGCGAAAGCCATCTATTGACAAGAAAAGTGCATTTATAGTCACTCATTCCTTTGAAAGCGTTATTATTGGTTTTAAATGGATTTATAATCTCATTATGGATTTTAAGTTCAATTTTCTTATAATTTTGGTTAAAACAGAATATAATTGAATGTTTACCTCGAGAAACGTGAAGCGAAAACCTTCTATTGACAAGAAAAGTTCATTTATAGTCACTCATTCCTTTGAAAGCGTTATTATTGGTTTTAAATGGATTTATAATCTCATTATGGATTTGAAGTTCAATTTTCTTATAATTTTGGTTAAAAAAGAATATAATTGAATGTTTACCTCGAGAAAGGTGACGCGAATGCCATCCATTGACAAGAAAAGTTTATTTATAGTCACTCATTCCTTCAGAAGCCTTATTACTCGCTTTAAATGCTTTTATAGTCTCATTATTGATTTTAAGTTGAATATTCTTTCATTTTTGGTTAACAAAGATTGTAATTGAATGTTTGCCTCTAGAAACGTGAAGCGAAAGCCATCTATTGACAAGAAAAGTTCATTTATAGTCACTCATTCCTTTGAAAGCGTTATTATAGGTTTTAAATGGATTTATAATCTCATTATTGATTTTAAGTTCAATTTTCTTATAATTTTGTTTAAAACAGAATATAATTGAATGTTTACCACGAGAAATGTGACGCGAAAGCCATCCATTGACAACAAAAGTTTATTTATAGCCACTCATGCCTTCGAAAGCCTTATTACCTGCTTTAAATAGTTTTATAGTCTCATTATTGATTTTAAGTTGAATATTCTTACATTTTTGGTTAAAACAGATTATAATTGAATGTTAGCCTCGGGAAACGTGAAGCGAAAGCCATCTATTGACAAGAAAAGTTCATTTATAGTCACTCATTCCTTCGAAAGCGTTATTAATGGTTTTAAATGGATTTATAATCTCATTATCGATTTGAAGTTGAATATTCTTACATTTTTTGTTAAAATAGATTATAATTGTATGTTAGCCTCGGGAAACATGAAGCGAAACCCATCTATTGACAAGAAAAGTTCATTTATAGTCACTCATTCCTTTGAAAGCATTATTATTCGTTTTAAATGGATTTATAATCTCATTATGGATTTTAAGTTCAATTTTTTTATAATTTTGGTTAAAACAGAATATAATTGAATGTTTACCTCGAGAAACGTGAAGCGAAAGCCATCTATTGATAAGAAAAGTTCATTTATTGTCAGTCATTCCTTTGAAAGCGTTATTAATGGTTTTAAATGGATTTATAATCTCATTATTGATTTGAAGTTCAATTTTCTTAAAATTTTGGTTAAAACAGAATATAATTGAATGTTTGCCTCGAGAAACGTGACGCGAAAGCCATCCATTGACAAGGAAAGTTTAGTTATAGTCACTCATGCCTTCGGAAGCCTTATTAATCGCTTTATATGCTTTTATAGTCTCATTATTGATTGTAAGTTGAATATTCTTACATTTTTGGTTAACAAAGATTGTAATTGAATGTTTGCCTCGAGAAACGTGAAGCGAAAGCCATCTATTGACAAGAAAAGTTCATTTATAGTCACTCATTCCTTTCAAAGCGTTATTTTTGGTTTTAAATGGATTTATAATCTCATTATTGATTTTAAGTTCAATTTTCTTACAATTTTGTTTAAAACAGAATATAATTGAATGATTGCCTCGAGAAACATGACGCGAAAACCATCCATTGACAACAAAAGTTTATTTATAGTCACTCATGCCTTCGGAAGTTTTATTACTCGCTTTAAATAGTTTTATAGTCTCATTGTTGATTTTAAGTTGAATATTCTTACATTTTTGGCTAACAAAGATTGTAATTGAATGTTAGCGTCGGGAAACGTGAAGCGAAAGCCATCTATTGACAAGAAAAGTTCATTTATAGTCACTCATTCCTTTGAAAGCGTTATTATTGGTTTTAAATGGATTTATAATCTCATTATGGATTTTAAGTTCAATTTTCTTATAATTTTGGTTAAAACAGAATATAATTGAATGTTTACCACGAGAAACGTGAAGCGAAAGCCATCTATTGACAAGAAAAGTGCATTTATAGTCACTCATTCCTTTGAAAGCGTTATTATTGGTTTTAAATGGATTTATAGTCTCATTATGGATTTTAAGTTCAATTTTCTTATAATTTTGGTTAAAACAGAATATAATTGAATGTTTACCTCGAGAAACGTGAAGCGAAAACCATCTATTGATAAGAAAAGTTCATTTATAGTCACTCATTCCTTTGAAAACGTTATTATTGGTTTTAAATGGATTTATAATCTCATTATTGATTTTAAGTTCAATTTTCTTACAATTTTGGTTAAAACAGAATAAAATTGAATGTTTGCCTCGAGAAACGTGACGCGAAAGCCCTCCATTGACAAGGAAAGTTTAGTTATAGTCACTCATGCCTTCGGAAGCCTTATTAATCGCTTTAAATGCTTTTATAGTCTCTTTAATTATTTTAAGTTGAATATTCTTACATTTTTGGTTAACAAAGATTGTAATTGAATATTTGCCTCGGGAAACATGAAGCGAAAGCCATCTATTGACAAGAAAAGTTCATTTATAGTCACTCATTCCTTTGAAAGCGTTATTATTGGTTTTAAATGGATTTATAAACTCATTATTGATTTTAAGTTCAATTTTCTTACAATTTTGGTTAAAACAGAATATAATTGAATGTTTGTCTCGAGAAACGTGACGCGAAAGCCATCCATTGACAAGGAAAGTTTAGTTATAGTCACTCATGCCTTCGGAAGCCTTATTAATCGCTTTAAATGCTTTTATAGTCTCGTTATTGATTTTAAGTTGAATATTCTTTCATTTTTGGTTAACAAAGATTGTAATTGAATGTTTTCCTCAGGAAACGTGAAGCGAAAGCCATCTATTGACAAGAAAAGTTCAATTATAGTCACTCATTCCTTTGAAAGCGTTATTATTGGTTTTAAATGGATTTATAATCTCATTATTGATTTGAAGTTAAATTTACTTAGAATTTTAGTTAAAACAGAATATAATTGAATGTTTACCTCGAGAAACGTGACGCGAAAGCCATCCATTGACAAGGAAAGTTTAGTTATAGTCACTTATGCCTTCGGAAGCCTTATTAATCGCTTTAAATGCTATTATAGTCGCATTATTGATTTTAAGTTGAATATTGTTACATTTTTGGTTAACAAAGATTGTAAGTGAATGTTTGCCTCGAGAAACGTGAAACGAAAGCCATCTATTGGCAAGAAAAGTTCATTTATAGTCACTCATTCCTTTGAAAGCGTTATTAATGGTTTGAAATGGATTTATAATCTCATTATTGATTTTAAGTTCAATTTTCTTATAATTTTGTTTAAAACAGAATATAATTGAATGTTTACCTCGAGAAACGTGACGCGAAAGTCATCCATTGACAACAAAAGTTTGTTTATAGTCACTCATTTTTTCAGAATCCTTATTACTCGCTTTAAATGCTTTTATAGTCTCATTATTGATATTAAGTTGAATATTCTTTCATTTTTGGTTAACAAAGATTGTAATTGAATTTTTGCCTCGGGAAACGTGAAGCGAAGGCCATCTATTGACAAGAAAAGCTCATTTATAGTCACTCATTCCTTTGAAAGCGTTATTATTGGTTTTAAATGGATTTATAATCTCATTATGGATTTTAAGTTCAATTTTCTTATAATTTTGGTTAAAACAGAATATAATTGAATGTTTACCTCGAGAAAGGTGACGCGAAAGCCATCCATTGATAAGAATAGTTTATTTATAGTCACTCATTTTTTCAGAATCCTTATTACTCGCTTTAAATGCTTTTATAGTCTCATTATTGATATTAAGTTGAATATTCTTTCATTTTTGGTTAACAAAGATTGTAATTGAATTTTTGCCTCGGGAAACGTGAAGCGAAGGCCATCTATTGACAAGAAAAGCTCATTTATAGTCACTCATTCCTTTGAAAGCGTTATTATTGATTTTAAATGGATTTATAATCTCATTATTGATTTTAAGTTCAATTTTCTTACAATTTTGTTTAAAACAGAATATAATTGAATATTTACCTCGAGAAACATGATGCGAAAGCCATCCATTGACAACAAAAGTTTATTTATAGTCACTCATGCCTTCGGAAGCCTTGTTACTCGCTTTAAATAGTTTTATAGTCTCATTGTTGATTTTAAGTGGAATATTCTGACATTTTTGGTTATCAAAGATTGTAATTCAATGTTTGCCTTGTGAAACGTGAAGCGAAGGCCATCTATTGACAAGAAAAGTTCATTTATAGTCACTCATTCCTTTCAAAGCGTTATTATTGGTTTTAAATGGATTTACAATCTCATTAATGATTTTAAGTTCAATTTTCTCATAATTTTGTTTAAAACAGAATATAATTGAATGTTTACCTCGAGAAACGTGACGCGAAAGCCATCCATTGACAACAAAAGTTTATTTATAGTCACTCATGCCTTCGGAAGCCTTATTAATCGCTTTAAATGCTTTTATAGTCTCATTATTGATTTTAAGTTGAATATTCTTACATTTTTGGTTAACAAAGATTGTAATTGAATGTTTACCTCGAGAAACGTGAAGCGAAAGCCATCTATTGACAAGAAAAGTTCATTTATAGTCACTCATTCCTTTGAAAGCGTTATTATTGGCTTTAAATGGATTTATAATATCATTATTGATTTTAAGTTCAATTTTCTTATAATTTTCGTTAAAACAGAATATAATTGAATATTTGCCCCGAGAAACGTGACGCGAAAGCCATCCATTGGCAAAGAAAGTTTATTTATAGTCAGTCATGCCTTCGGAAGCCTTATTACCCGCTTTAAATAGTTTTATAGTCTCATTATTGATTTTAAGTTGAATATTCTTACATTTTTGGTTAAAACAGATTATAATTGTATGTTAGCCTCGGGAAACATGAAGCGAAACCCATCTATTGACAAGAAAAGTTCATTTATAGTCACTCATTCCTTTGAAAGCATTATTATTCGTTTTAAATGGATTTATAATCTCATTATGGATTTTAAGTTCAATTTTTTTATAATTTTGGTTAAAACAGAATATAATTGAATGTTTACCTCGAGAAACGTGAAGCGAAAGCCATCTATTGATAAGAAAAGTTCATTTATTGTCACTCATTCCTTTGAAAGCGTTATTATTGGTTTTAAATGGATTTATAATCTCATTATTGATTTTAAGTTGAATATTCTTACAATTTTGGTTAACAAAGTTTGTAATTGAATGTTTGCCTCGGGAAACGTGATGCGAAAGCCATCTATTGACAAGAAAAGTTCATTTATAGTCACTCATTCCTTTGAAAGCGTTATTATTGGTTTTAAATGGATTTATAATCTCATTATTGATTTTAAGTTCAATTTTCTTAGAATTTTGGTTAAACCAGAATATAATTGAATGTTTGCCTCGAGAAACGTGACGCGAAAGCCATCCATTGACAAGGAAAGTTTAGTTATAGTCACTCATGCCTTCGGAAGCCTTATTAATCGCTTTAAATGCTTTTATAGTCTCATTATTGATTTTAAGTTGAATATTCTTACATTTTTGATTAAAACAGATTATAATATAGTGTTAGCCTCGGGAAACGTGAAGCAAAAGCAATCTATTGACAAGAAAAGTGCATTTATAGTCACTCATTCCTTTGAAAGCGTTATTATTGGTTTTAAATGGATTTATAATCTCATTATGGATTTTAAGTTCAATTTTCTTATAATTTTGGTTAAAACAGAATATAATTGAATGTTTACCTCGAGAAACGTGAAGCGAAAACCATCTATTGAGAAGAAAAGTTCATTTACAGCTACTCATTCCTTTGAAAGCGTTATTATTAGTTTTAAATGGATTTATAATCTCATTATGGATTTTAAGTTCAATTTTCTTATAATTTTTGTTAAAACAAAATATAATTGAATGTTTACCTCGAGAAAGGTGATGCAAAAGCCATCTATTGAGAAGAAAAGTTTATTTATAGTCACTCATTCCTTCAGAAGCCTTATTACTCGCTTTAAATGCTTTTATAGTCTCATTATTGATTTTAAGTTGAATATTCTTTCATTTTTGGTTAACAAAGATTGTAATTGAATGTTTGCCTTAGCAAACGTGAAGCGAAAGCCATCTATTGACAAGAAAAGTTCATTTATAGTCACTCATTCCTTTGAAAGCGTTATTATAGATTTTAAAAGGATTTATAATCTCATTATTGATTTTAAGTTCAATTTTCTTACAATTTTGTTTAAAACAGAATATAATTGAATGTTTGTCTCGAGAAACGTGACGCGAAAGCCATCCATTGACAAGGAAAGTTTAGTTATAGTCACTCATGCCTTCGGAAGCCTTATTAATAGCTTTAAATGCTTTTATAGTCTCATTATTGATTTTAAGTTGAATATTCTGTCATTTTTGGTTAACAAAGATTGTAATTGAATGTTTGCCTCGAGAAACGTGAAGCGAAAGCCATCTATTGTCAAGAAAAGTTCATTTATAGTCACTCATTCCTTTGAAAGCGTTATTATTTGTTTTAAATGGATTTATAATCTCATTATGGATTTTAAGTTCAATTTTCTTATAATTTTGGTTAAAACAGAATATAATTGAATGTTTGCCTCGAGAAACGTGACGCGAAAGCCATCCATTGACAAGGAAAGTTTAGTTATAGTCACTCATGCCTTCGGAAGCCTTATTAATCGCTTTAAATGCTTTTATAGTCTCATTATTGATTTTAAGTTGAATATTCTTACATTTTTGATTAAAACAGATTATAATATAGTGTTAGCCTCGGGAAACGTGAAGCAAAAGCAATCTATTGACAAGAAAAGTGCATTTATAGTCACTCATTCCTTTGAAAGCGTTATTATTGGTTTTAAATGGATTTATAATCTCATTATGGATTTTAAGTTCAATTTTCTTATAATTTTGGTTAAAACAGAATATAATTGAATGTTTACCTCGAGAAACGTGAAGCGAAAACCATCTATTGAGAAGAAAAGTTCATTTACAGCTACTCATTCCTTTGAAAGCGTTATTATTAGTTTTAAATGGATTTAAAATCTCATTATGGATTTTAAGTTCAATTTTCTTATAATTTTTGTTAAAACAAAATATAATTGAATGTTTACCTCGAGAAAGGTGATGCAAAAGCCATCTATTGAGAAGAAAAGTTTATTTATAGTCACTCATTCCTTCAGAAGCCTTATTACTCGCTTTAAATGCTTTTATAGTCTCATTATTGATTTTAAGTTGAATATTCTTTCATTTTTGGTTAACAAAGATTGTAATTGAATGTTTGCCTTAGCAAACGTGAAGCGAAAGCCATCTATTGACAAGAAAAGTTCATTTATAGTCACTCATTCCTTTGAAAGCGTTATTATAGATTTTAAAAGGATTTATAATCTCATTATTGATTTTAAGTTCAATTTTCTTACAATTTTGTTTAAAACAGAATATAATTGAATGTTTGTCTCGAGAAACGTGACGCGAAAGCCATCCATTGACAAGGAAAGTTTAGTTATAGTCACTCATGCCTTCGGAAGCCTTATTAATAGCTTTAAATGCTTTTATAGTCTCATTATTGATTTTAAGTTGAATATTCTGTCATTTTTGGTTAACAAAGATTGTAATTGAATGTTTGCCTCGAGAAACGTGAAGCGAAAGCCATCTATTGTCAAGAAAAGTTCATTTATAGTCACTCATTCCTTTGAAAGCGTTATTATTTGTTTTAAATGGATTTATAATCTCATTATGGATTTTAAGTTCAATTTTCTTATAATTTTGGTTAAAACAGAATATAATTGAATGTTTGCCTCGAGAAACGTGACGCGAAAGCCATCCATTGACAAGGAAAGTTTATTTATAGTCACTCATGCCTTCGGAAGCCTTATTACCAGCTTTAAATAGTTTTATAGTCTCATTGTTGATTTTAAGTTGAATATTCTTACATTTTTGGTTAACAAAGATTGTAATTGAATGTGTGCCTCGGAAAACGTGTAGTGAAAGCCATCTATTGACAAGAAAAGTTCATTTATAGTCACTTATTCCTTTGAAAGCGTTATTATTGGTTTTAAATGGAATTATAATCTCATTATTGATTCGAAGTTCAATTTGCTTAGAATTTTGGTTAAAACAGAATATAATTGAATGTTTGCCTCGAGAAACGTGACGCGAAAGCCATCCATTGACAAGGAAAGTTTAGTTATAGTCACTCATGCCTTCGGAAGCCTTATTAATCGCTTTAAATGCTTTTATAGTCTCATTATTGATTTTAAGTTGAATATTCTTTCATTTTTGGTTCACAAAGATTGTAATTGAATGTTTGCCTCGAGAAACGTGAAGCGAAAGCCATCTATTGTCAAGAAAAGTTCATTTATAGTCACTCATTCCTTTGAAAGCGTTATTATTTGTTTTAAATGGATTTATAATCTCATTATGGATTTTAAGTTCAATTTTCTTATAATTTTGGTTAAAACAGAATATAATTGAATATTTGCCTCGAGAAACGTGACGCGAAAGCCATCCATTGACAAGGAAAGTTTAGTTATAGTCACTCATGCCTTCGGAAACCTTATTAATCGCTTTAAATGCTTTTATAGTCTCATTATTGATTTTAAGTTGAATATTCTTACATTTTTGGTTAACAAAGATTGTAATTGAATGTTTGCCTCGAGAAACATGAAGCGAAAGCCATCAATTAACAAGAAAAGTTCATTTATAGTCACTCATTCCTTTGAAAGCATTATTATTGGTTTTAAATGGATTTATAATCTCATTATTGATTTTAAGTTCATTTTTCTTACAATTTTGTTTAAAACAGAATATAATTGAATGATTGCCTCGAGAAACATGACGCGAAAACAATCCATTGACAACAAAAGTTTATTTATAGTCACTCATGCCTTCGGAAGCCTTATTACTCGCTTTAAATAGTTTTATAGTCTCATTGTTGATTTTAAGTTGAATATTCTTACATTTTTGGTTATCAAAGATTGTAATTAAATGTTTACCTCGGGAAACGTGAAGCGAAGGCCATCTATTGACAAGAAAAGTTCATTTATAGTCACTCATTCCTTTGAAAGCATTATTATTGGTTTTAAATGGATTTATAATCCCATTATTGATTTTAAGTTCAATTTTCTTATAATTTTGTTTAAAAGAGAATATAATTGAATGTTTACCTCGAGAAACGTGACGTCAAAGCCATCCATTGACAACAAAAGTTTATTTATAGTCACTCATGCCTTCGGAAGCCTTTTTACCCGCTTTAAATAGTTTTATAGTGTCATTATTGATTTTAAGTTGAATATTCTTACATTTTTGGTTAAAACAAATTATAATTGAATTTTAGCCTCGGGAAACATGAAGCGAAAGTCATCTATTGACAAGAAAAGTTCATTTATAGTCACTCATGCCTTTGAAAGCGTTATTATTGGTTTTAAATGGATTTATAGTCTCATTATGGATTTTAAGTTCAATTTTCTTATAATTTTGGTTAAAACAGAATATAATTGAATGTTTACCTATAGAAACGTGAAGCGAAAACCATCTATTGACAAGAAAAGTTCATTTATAGTTACTCATTCCTTTGAAACCGTTATTATTGGTTTTAAATGGATTTTAAATCTCATTATTGATTTTAAGTTCAATTTTCTTAAAATTTTGGTTAAAAAAGAATATAATTGAATGTTTGCCTCGAGAAACGTGACGCGAAAGCCATCCATTGACAAGGAAAGTTTAGTTATAGTCACTCATGCCTTCGAAAGCCTTATTATTCGCTTTAAATAGTTTTATAGTCTGATTGTTGATTTTAAGTTGAATTTTCTTTCATTTTTGGTTAACAAAGATTGTAATTGAATGTGTGCCTCGGGAAACGTGAAGCGAAAGCCATCTATTGTCAAGAAAAGTTCATTTATAGTCACTCATTCCTTTGAAAGCGTTATTATTGGTTTTAAATGGATTTATAATCTCATTATTGATTTGATGTTCAATTTTCTTAAAATTTTGGTTAAAACAGAATATAATTGAATGTTTGCCTCGAGAAACGTGACGCGAAAGCCGTCCATTGACAAGGAAAGTTTAGTTATAGTCACTCATGCCTTCGGAAGCCTTATTAATCGCTTTAAATGCTTTTATAGTCTCATTATTGATTTTAAGTTGAATATTCTTTCATTTTTGGTTAACAAAGATTGTAATTGAATGTTTGCCTCAAGAAACGTGAAGCGAAAGCCATCTATTGTCAAGAAAAGTTCATTTATAGTCACTCATTCCTTTGAAAGCGTTATTATTGGTTTTAAATGGATTTATAATCTCATTATTGATTTTAAGTTCAATTTTCTTACAATTTTGTTTAAAACAGAATATAATTGAATGTTTGCCTCGTGAAACATGACACGAAAATCATCCATTGACGACAAAAGTTTATTTATAGTCACTCATGCCTTCGAAAGCCTTATTACCAGCTTTAAATAGTTTTATAGTCTCATTGTTGATTTTAAGTTGAATATTCTTACATTTTTGGTTAACAAAGATTGTAATTAAAGTGTGCCTCGAAAAAAGTGAAGCGAAAGCCATCTATCGACAAGAAAACTTCATTTATAGTCACTCATTCCTTTGAAAGCGTTATTATTGGTTTTAAATGGAATTATAATCTCATTATTGATTTGAAGTTCAATTTGCTTAGAATTTTGGTTAAAATAGAATATAATTGAATGTTTGCCTCGAGAAACGTGACGCGAAAGCCATCCATTGACAAGGAAAGTTTAGTTATAGTCACTCATGCCTTCGGAAGCCTTATTAATCGCTTTAAATGCTTTTATAGTCTCATTATTGATTTTAAGTTGAATATCCTTTCATTTTTGTTTAACAAAGATTGTAATTGAATGTTTGCCTCAAGAAACGTGAAGCGAAAGCCATCTATTGTCAAGAAAAGTTCATTTATAGTCACTCATTCCTTTGAAAGCGTTATTATTGGTTTTAAATGGATTTATAATCTCATTATTGATTTTAAGTTCAATTTTCTTACAATTTTGTTTAAAACAGAATATAATTGAATGTTTGCCTCGTGAAACATGACGCGAAAATCATCCATTGACGACAAAAGTTTATTTATAGTCACTCATGCCTTCGAAAGCCTTATTACCAGCTTTAAATAGTTTTATAGTCTCATTGTTGATTTTAAGTTGAATATTCTTACATTTTTGGTTAACAAAGATTGTAATTAAAGTGTGCCTCGAAAAAAGTGAAGCGAAAGCCATCTATCGACAAGAAAACTTCACTTATAGTCACTCATTCCTTTGAAAGCGTTATTATTTGTTTTAAATGGAATTATAATCTCATTATTGATTTGAAGTTCAATTTGCTTAGAAATTTGGTTAAAACAGAATATAATTGAATGTTTGCCTCGAGAAACGTGACGCGAAAGCCATCCATTGACAAGGAAAGTTTAGTTATAGTCACTCATGCCTTCGGAAGCCTTATTACTCGCTTTATATGCTTTTATTGTCTCATTATTGATTGTAAGTTTAATATTCTTACATTTTTTGTTAACAAAGATTGTAATTGAATGTTTGCATCGAGAAACGTGAAGCGAAAGCCATCTATTGACAAGAAAAGTTCATTTATAGTCACTCATTCCTTTAAAAGCGTTATTATAGGTTTTAAATGGATTTATAATCTCATTATTGATTTTAAGTTCAATTTTCTTATAATTCTGTTTAAAACAGAATATAATTGAATGTTTACCTCGAGAAACGTGACGCGAAAGCCATCCATTGACAACAAAAGTTTATTTATATTCACTCATGCCTTCGGAAGCCTTATTACCCGCTTTAAATAGTTTTATAGTCTCATTATTGATTTTAAGTTGAATATTCTTACATTTTTGGTTAAAATAGATTATAATTGAATGTTAGCCTCGGGAAACGTGAAGCAAAAGCAATCTATTGACAAGAAAAGTGCATTTATAGTCACTCATTCCTTTGAAAGCGTTATTATTGGTTTTAAATGGATTTATAATCTCATTATGGATTTTAAGTTCAATTTTCTTATAATTTTGGTTAAAACAGAATATAATTGAATGTTTACCTCGAGAAAGGTGATGCGAAAACCATCTATTGACAAGAAAAGTTTATTTATAGTCACTCATTCCTTCAGAAGCCTTATTACTCGCTTTAAATGCTTTTATAGTCTCATTATTAATTTTAAGTTGAATATTCTTTCATTTTTGGTTAACAAAGATTGTAATTGAATGTTTGCCTCAGGAAACGTGAAGCGAAAGCCAACTATTAACAAGAAAAGTTTATTTATAGTAACTCATTCCTTTGAAAGCGTTATTATTGGTTTTAAATGGATTTATAATCTTATTATTGATTTTAAGTTCAATTTTCTTATAATTTTGTTTAAAACAGAATATAATTGAATGTTTGCCTCGTGAAACATGATGCGAAAACCATCCATTGACGACAAAAGTTTATTTATAGTCACTCATGCCTTCGGAAGCCTTATTACCAGCTTTAAATAGTTTTATAGTCTCATTGTTGATTTTAAGTTGAATATTCTTACATTTTTGGTTAACAAAGATTGTAATTGAATGTGTGCCTCGGACAACGTGAAGCGAAAGCCATCTATTGACAAGAAAAGTTCATTTATAGTCACTCCTTCCTTTGAAAGCGTTATTATTGGTTTTAAATGGAATTATAATCTCATTATTGATTCGAAGTTCAATTTGCTTAGAAGTTTGGTTAAAACAGAATATAATTGAATGTTTGCCTCGAGAAACGTGACGCGAAAGCCATCCATTGACAAGGAAAGTTTAGTTATAGTCACTCATGCCTTCGGAAGCCTTATTAATCGCTTTAAATGCTTTTATAGTCTCATTATTGATTTTAAGTTGAATATTCTTTCATTTTTGGTTAACAAAGATTGTAATTGAATGTTTGCCTCGAGAAACGTGAAGCGAAAGCCATCTATTGACAAGAAAAGTTCATTTATAGTCACTCATTCCTTTGAAAGCGTTATTATTTGTTTTAAATGGATTTATAATCTCATTATGGATTTGAAGTTTAATTTTCTTATAATTTTGGTTAAAACAGAATATAATTGAATGTTTACCTCGAGAAACGTGAAGCAAAAACCATCTATTGAGAAGAAAAGTTCATTTACAGCTACTTATTCCTTTGAAAGCGTTATTATTAGTTTTAAATAGATTTATAATCTCATTATGGATTTTAAGTTCAATTTTCTTATAATTTTGGTTAAAACAGAATATAATTGAATGTTTACCTCGAGAAAGGTGATGCAAAAGCTATCTATTGACAAGAAAAGTTTATTTATAGTCACTCATTCCTTCAGAAGCCTTATTACTCGCTTTAAATGCTTTTATAGTCTCATTATTGATTTTAAGTTGAATATTCTTTCATTTTTGGTTAACAAAGATTGTAATTGAATGTTTGCCTCGAGAAACATGAAGCGAAAGCCATCAATTAACAAGAAAAGTTCATTTACAGTCACTCATTCCTTTGAAAGCGTTATTATTGGTTTTAAATGGATTTATAATCTCATTATGGATTTTAAGTTCAATTTTCTTATAATTTTGGTTAAAACAGAATATAATTGAATGTTTACCTCGAGAAAGGTGATGCGAAAACCATCTATTGACAAGAAAAGTTTATTTATAGTCACTCATTCCTTCATAAGCCTTATTACTCGCTTTAAATGCTTTTATAGTCTCATTATTGATTTTAAGTTGAATATTCTTTCATTTTTGGTTAACAAAGATTGTAATTGAATGTTTGCCTCAGGAAACGTGAAGCGAAAGCCAACTATTAACAAGAAAAGTTCATTTATAGTCACTCATTCCTTTGAAAGCGTTATTATTGGTTTTAAATGGATTTATAATCTTATTATTGATTTTAAGTTCAATTTTCTTATAATTTTGTTTAAAACAGAATATAATTGAATGTTTGCCTCGTGAAACATGACGCGGAAACCATCCATTGACGACAAAAGTTTATTTATAGTCACTCATGCCTTCGGAAGCCTTATTACCAGCTTTAAATAGTTTTATAGTCTCATTGTTGATTTTAAGTTGAATATTCTTACATTTTTGGTTAACAAAGATTGTAATTGAATGTGTGCCTCGGAAAACGTGAAGCGAAAGCAATCTATTGACAAGAAAAGTTCATTTATAGTCACTCCTTCCTTTGAAAGCGTTATTATTGGTTTTAAATGGAATTATAATCTCATTATTGATTCGAAGTTCAATTTGCTTAGAATTTTGGTTAAAACAGAATATAATTGAATGTTTGCCCCGAGAAACGTGACGCGAAAGCCATCCTTTGACAAGGAAAGTTTAGTTATAGTCACTCATGCCTTCGGAAGCCTTATTAATCGCTTTAAATGCTTTTATAGTCTCATTATTGATTTTAAGTTGAATATTCTTTCATTTTTGGTTAACAAAGATTGTAATTGAATGTTTGCCTCGAGAAACGTGAAGCGAAAGCCATCTATTGTCAAGAAAAGTTCATTTATAGTCACTCATTCCTTTGAAAGCGTTATTATTTGTTTTAAATGGATTTATAATCTCATTATGGATTTTAAGTTCAATTTTCTTATAATTTTGGTTAAAACAGAATATAATTGAATGTTTGCCTCGAGAAACGTGACGCGAAAGCCATCCATTGACAAGGAAAGTTTATTTATAGTCACTCATGCCTTCGGAAGCCTTATTACCAGCTTTAAATAGTTTTATAGTCTCATTGTTGATTTTAAGTTGAATATTCTTACATTTTTGGTTAACAAAGATTGTAATTGAATGTGTGCCTCGGAAAACGTGAAGCGAAAGCCATCTATTGACAAGAAAAGTTCATTTATAGTCACTTATTCCTTTGAAAGCGTTATTATTGGTTTTAAATGGAATTATAATCTCATTATTGATTCGAAGTTCAATTTGCTTAGAATTTTGGTTAAAACAGAATATAATTGAATGTTTGCCTCGAGAAACGTGACGCGAAAGCCATCCATTGACAAGGAAAGTTTAGTTATAGTCACTCATGCCTTCGGAAGCCTTATTAATCGCTTTAAATGCTTTTATAGTCTCATTATTGATTTTAAGTTGAATATTCTTTCATTTTTGGTTAACAAAGATTGTAATTGAATGTTTGCCTCGAGAAACGTGAAGCGAAAGCCATCTATTGTCAAGAAAAGTTCATTTATAGTCACTCATTCCTTTGAAAGCGTTATTATTTGTTTTAAATGGATTTATAATCTCATTATGGATTTTAAGTTCAATTTTCTTATAATTTTGGTTAAAACAGAATATAATTGAATATTTGCCTCGAGAAACGTGACGCGAAAGCCATCCATTGACAAGGAAAGTTTAGTTATAGTCACTCATGCCTTCGGAAACCTTATTAATCGCTTTAAATGCTTTTATAGTCTCATTATTGATTTTAAGTTGAATATTCTTACATTTTTGGTTAACAAAGATTGTAATTGAATGTTTGCCTCGAGAAACATGAAGCGAAAGCCATCAATTAACAAGAAAAGTTCATTTATAGTCACTCATTCCTTTGAAAGCATTATTATTGGTTTTAAATGGATTTATAATCTCATTATTGATTTTAAGTTCATTTTTCTTACAATTTTGTTTAAAACAGAATATAATTGAATGATTGCCTCGAGAAACATGACGCGAAAACAATCCATTGACAACAAAAGTTTATTTATAGTCACTCATGCCTTCGGAAGCCTTATTACTCGCTTTAAATAGTTTTATAGTCTCATTGTTGATTTTAAGTTGAATATTCTCACATTTTTGGTTATCAAAGATTGTAATTAAATGTTTACCTCGGGAAACGTGAAGCGAAGGCTATCTATTGACAAGAAAAGTTCATTTATAGTCACTCATTCCTTTGAAAGCATTATTATTGGTTTTAAATGGATTTATAATCTCATTATTGATTTTAAGTTTAATTTTCTTATAATTTTGTTTAAAAGAGAATATAATTGAATGTTTACCTCGAGAAACGTGACGCCAAAGCCATCCATTGACAACAAAAGTTTATTTATAGTCACTCATGCCTGCGGAAGCCTTTTTACCCGCTTTAAATAGTTTTATAGTCTCATTATTGATTTTAAGTTGAATATTCTTACATTTTTGGTTAAAACAAATTATAATTGAATTTTAGCCTCGGGAAACATGAAGCGAAAGTCATCTATTGACAAGAAAAGTTCATTTATAGTCACTCATGCCTTTGAAAGTGTTATTATTGGTTTTAAATGGATTTATAGTCTCATTATGGATTTTAAGTTCAATTTTCTTATAATTTTGGTTAAAACAGAATATAATTGAATGTTTACCTCGAGAAACGTGAAGCGAAAACCATCTATTGATAAGAAAAGTTCATTTATAGTTACTCATTCCTTTGAAACCGTTATTATTGGTTTTAAATGGATTTTAAATCTCATTATTGATTTTAAGTTCAATTTTCTTAAAATTTTGGTTAAAAAAGAATATAATTGAATGTTTGCCTCGAGAAACGTGACGCGAAAGCCATCCATTGACAAGGAAAGTTTAGTTATAGTCAATCATGCCTTCGGAAGCCTTATTATTCGCTTTAAATAGTTTTATAGTCTGATTGTTGATTTTAAGTTGAATTTTCTTTCATTTTTGGTTAACAAAGATTGTAATTGAATGTGTGCCTCGGGAAACGTGAAGCGAAAGCCATCTATTGTCAAGAAAAGTTCATTTATAGTCACTCATTCCTTTGAAAGCGTTATTATTGGTTTTAAATGGATTTATAATCTCATTATTGATTTGATCTTCAATTTTCTTAAAATTTTGGTTAAAACAGAATATAATTGAATGTTTGCCTCGAGAAACGTGACGCGAAAGCCGTCCATTGACAAGGAAAGTTTAGTTATAGTCACTCATGCCTTCGGAAGCCTTATTAATCGCTTTAAATGCTTTTATAGTCTCATTATTGATTTTAAGTTGAATATTCTTTCATTTTTGGTTAACAAAGATTGTAATTGAATGTTTGCCTCAAGAAACGTGAAGCGAAAGCCATCTATTGTCAAGAAAAGTTCATTTATAGTCACTCATTCCTTTGAAAGCGTTATTATTGGTTTTAAATGGATTTATAATCTCATTATTGATTTTAAGTTCAATTTTCTTACAATTTTGTTTAAAACAGAATATAATTGAATGTTTGCCTCGTGAAACATGACACGAAAATCATCCATTGACGACAAAAGTTTATTTATAGTCACTCATGCCTTCGAAAGCCTTATTACCAGCTTTAAATAGTTTTATAGTCTCATTGTTGATTTTAAGTTGAATATTCTTACATTTTTGGTTAACAAAGATTGTAATTAAAGTGTGCCTCGAAAAAAGTGAAGCGAAAGCCATCTATCGACAAGAAAACTTCATTTATAGTCACTCATTCCTTTGAAAGCGTTATTATTGGTTTTAAATGGAATTATAATCTCATTATTGATTTGAAGTTCAATTTGCTTAGAATTTTGGTTAAAATAGAATATAATTGAATGTTTGCCTCGAGAAACGTGACGCGAAAGCCATCCATTGACAAGGAAAGTTTAGTTATAGTCACTCATGCCTTCGGAAGCCTTATTAATCGCTTTAAATGCTTTTATAGTCTCATTATTGATTTTAAGTTGAATATCCTTTCATTTTTGTTTAACAAAGATTGTAATTGAATATTTGCCTCAAGAAACGTGAAGCGAAAGCCATCTATTGTCAAGAAAAGTTCATTTATAGTCACTCATTCCTTTGAAAGCGTTATTATTGGTTTTAAATGGATTTATAATCTCATTATTGATTTTAAGTTCAATTTTCTTACAATTTTGTTTAAAACAGAATATAATTGAATGTTTGCCTCGTGAAACATGATGCGAAAATCATCCATTGACGACAAAAGTTTATTTATAGTCACTCATGCCTTCGAAAGCCTTATTACCAGCTTTAAATAGTTTTATAGTCTCATTGTTGATTTTAAGTTGAATATTCTTACATTTTTGGTTAACAAAGATTGTAATTAAAGTGTGCCTCGAAAAAAGTGAAGCGAAAGCCATCTATCGACAAGAAAACTTCACTTATAGTCACTCATTCCTTTGAAAGCGTTATTATTTGTTTTAAATGGAATTATAATCTCATTATTGATTTGAAGTTCAATTTGCTTAGAAATTTGGTTAAAACAGAATATAATTGAATGTTTGCCTCGAGAAACGTGACGCGAAAGCCATCCATTGACAAGGAAAGTTTAGTTATAGTCACTCATGCCTTCGGAAGCCTTATTACTCGCTTTATATGCTTTTATAGTCTCATTATTGATTGTAAGTTGAATATTCTTACATTTTTTGTTAACAAAGATTGTAATTGAATGTTTGCATCGAGAAACGTGAAGCGAAAGCCATCTATTGACAAGAAAAGTTCATTTATAGTCACTCATTCCTTTAAAAGCGTTATTATAGGTTTTAAATGGATTTATAATCTCATTATTGATTTTAAGTTCAATTTTCTTATAATTCTGTTTAAAACAGAATATAATTGAATGTTTACCTCGAGAAACGTGACGCGAAAGCCATCCATTGACAACAAAAGTTTATTTATATTCACTCATGCCTTCGGAAGCCTTATTACCCGCTTTAAATAGTTTTATAGTCTCATTATTGATTTTAAGTTGAATATTCTTACATTTTTGGTTAAAATAGATTATAATTGAATGTTAGCCTCGGGAAACGTGAAGCAAAAGCAATCTATTGACAAGAAAAGTGCATTTATAGTCACTCATTCCTTTGAAAGCGTTATTATTGGTTTTAAATGGATTTATGATCTCATTATGGATTTTAAGTTCAATTTTCTTATAATTTTGGTTAAAACAGAATATAATTGAATGTTTACCTCGAGAAAGGTGATGCGAAAACCATCTATTAACAAGAAAAGTTTATTTATAGTCACTCATTCCTTCAGAAGCCTTATTACTCGCTTTAAATGCTTTTATAGTCTCATTATTGATTTTAAGTTGAATATTCTTTCATTTTTGGTTAACAAAGATTGTAATTGAATGTTTGCCTCAGGAAACGTGAAGCGAAAGCCAACTATTAACAAGAAAAGTTCATTTATAGTCACTCATTCCTTTGAAAGCGTTATTATTGGTTTTAAATGGATTTATAATCTTATTATTGATTTTAAGTTCAATTTTCTTATAATTTTGTTTAAAACAGAATATAATTGAATGTTTGCCTCGTGAAACATGACGCGAAAACCATCCATTGACGACAAAAGTTTATTTATAGTCACTCATGCCTTCGGAAGCCTTATTACCAGCTTTAAATAGTTTTATAGTCTCATTGTTGATTTTAAGTTGAATATTCTTACATTTTTGGTTAACAAAGATTGTAATTGAATGTGTGCCTCGGACAACGTGAAGCGAAAGCCATCTATTGACAAGAAAAGTTCATTTATAGTCACTCCTTCCTTTGAAAGCGTTATTATTAGTTTTAAATGGAATTATAATCTCATTATTGATTCGAAGTTCAATTTGCTTAGAAGTTTGGTTAAAACAGAATATAATTGAATGTTTGCCTCGAGAAACGTGACGCGAAAGCCATCCATTGACAAGGAAAGTTTAGTTATAGTCACTCATGCCTTCGGAAGCCTTATTACTCGCTTTATATGCTTTTATAGTCTCATTATTGATTGTAAGTTGAATATTCTTACATTTTTTGTTAACAAAGATTGTAATTGAATGTTTGCATCGAGAAACGTGAAGCGAAAGCCATCTATTGACAAGAAAAGTTCATTTATAGTCACTCATTCCTTTAAAAGCGTTATTATAGGTTTTAAATGGATTTATAATCTCATTATTGATTTTAAGTTCAATTTTCTTATAATTCTGTTTAAAACAGAATATAATTGAATGTTTACCTCGAGAAACGTGACGCGAAAGCCATCCATTGACAACAAAAGTTTATTTATATTCACTCATGCCTTCGGAAGCCTTATTACCCGCTTTAAATAGTTTTATAGTCTCATTATTGATTTTAAGTTGAATATTCTTACATTTTTGGTTAAAATAGATTATAATTGAATGTTAGCCTCGGGAAACGTGAAGCAAAAGCAATCTATTGACAAGAAAAGTGCATTTATAGTCACTCATTCCTTTGAAAGCGTTATTATTGGTTTTAAATGGATTTATAATCTCATTATGGATTTTAATTTCAATTTTCTTATAATTTTGGTTAAAACAGAATATAATTGAATGTTTGCCTCGAGAAACGTGACGCGAAAGCCATCCATTGACAAGGAAAGTTTAGTTATAGTCACTCATGCCTTCGGAAGCCTTATTAATCGCTTTAAATGCTTTTATAGTCTCATTATTGATTTTAAGTTGAATATTCTTTCATTTTTGGTTAACAAAGATTGTAATTGAATGTTTGCCTCCAGAAACGTGAAGCGAAAGCCATCTATTGACAAGAAAAGTTCATTTATAGTCACTCATTCCTTTGAAAGCGTTATTATTTGTTTTAAATGGATTTATAATCTCATTATGGATTTTAAGTTTAATTTTCTTATAATTTTGGTTAAAACAGAATATAATTGAATGTTTACCTCGAGAAACGTGAAGCAAAAACCATCTATTGAGAAGAAAAGTTCATTTACAGCTACTTATTCCTTTGAAAGCGTTATTATTAGTTTTAAATAGATTTATAATCTCATTATGGATTTTAAGTTCAATTTTCTTATAATTTTGGTTAAAACAGAATATAATTGAATGTTTACCTCGAGAAAGGTGATGCAAAAGCCATCTATTGACAAGAAAAGTTTATTTATAGTCACTCATTCCTTCAGAAGCCTTATTACTCGCTTTAAATGCTTTTATAGTCTCATTATTGATTTTAAGTTGAATATTCTTTCATTTTTGGTTAACAAAGATTGTAATTGAATGTTTGCCTCGAGAAACATGAAGCGAAAGCCATCAATTAACAAGAAAAGTTCATTTACAGTCACTCATTCCTTTGAAAGCGTTATTATTGGTTTTAAATGGATTTATAATCTCATTATGGATTTTAAGTTCAATTTTCTTATAATTTTGGTTAAAACAGAATATAATTGAATGTTTACCTCGAGAAAGGTGATGCGAAAACCATCTATTGACAAGAAAAGTTTATTTATAGTCACTCATTCCTTCATAAGCCTTATTACTCGCTTTAAATGCTTTTATAGTCTCATTATTGATTTTAAGTTGAATATTCTTTCATTTTTGGTTAACAAAGATTGTAATTGAATGTTTGCCTCAGGAAACGTGAAGCGAAAGCCAACTATTAACAAGAAAAGTTCATTTATAGTCACTCATTCCTTTGAAAGCGTTATTATTGGTTTTAAATGGATTTATAATCTTATTATTGATTTTAAGTTCAATTTTCTTATAATTTTGTTTAAAACAGAATATAATTGAATGTTTGCCTCGTGAAACATGACGCAGAAACCATCCATTGACGACAAAAGTTTATTTATAGTCACTCATGCCTTCGGAAGCCTTATTACCAGCTTTAAATAGTTTTATAGTCTCATTGTTGATTTTAAGTTGAATATTCTTACATTTTTGGTTAACAAAGATTGTAATTGAATGTGTGCCTCGGACAACGTGAAGCGAAAGCCATCTATTGACAAGAAAAGTTCATTTATAGTCACTCCTTCCTTTGAAAGCGTTATTATTGGTTTTAAATGGAATTATAATCTCATTATTGATTCGAAGTTCAATTTGCTTAGAATTTTGGTTAAAACAGAATATAATTGAATGTTTGCCTCGAGAAACGTGACGCGAAAGCCATCCTTTGACAAGGAAAGTTTAGTTATAGTCACTCATGCCTTCGGAAGCCTTATTAATCGCTTTAAATGCTTTTATAGTCTCATTATTGATTTTAAGTTGAATATTCTTTCATTTTTGGTTAACAAAGATTGTAATTGAATGTTTGCCTCGAGAAACGTGAAGCGAAAGCCATCTATTGTCAAGAAAAGTTCATTTATAGTCACTCATTCCTTTGAAAGCGTTATTATTTGTTTTAAATGGATTTATAATCTCATTATGGATTTTAAGTTCAATTTTCTTATAATTTTGGTTAAAACAGAATATAATTGAATGTTTGCCTCGAGAAACGTGACGCGAAAGCCATCCATTGACAAGGAAAGTTTAGTTATAGTCACTCATGCCTTCGGAAGCCTTATTAATCGTTTTAAATGCTTTTATAGTCTCGTTATTGATTTTAAGTTGAATATTCTTTCATTTTTGGTTAACAAAGATTGTAATTGAATGTTTTCCTCGGGAAACGTGAAGCGAAAGCGATCTATTGACAAGAAAAGTTCATTTATAGTCACTCATTCTTTTGCATGCGTTATTATTGGTTTTAAACAGATTTATAATCTCATTATTGACTTGAAGTTCAATTTTCTTAAAATTTTGGTTAAAGCAGAATATAATTGAATGTTTGCCTCGAGAAACATGACGCGAAAGCCATCCATTGACGAGGAAAGTTTAGTTATAGTCACTGATGCCTTCGGAAGTCTTATTAATAGCTTCAAATGCTTTTATAGTCTCATTATTGATTTTAAGTTGAATATTCTGTCATTTTTGGTTAACAAAGATTGTAATTGAATGTTTGCCTCGAGAAACGTGAAGCGAAAGCCATCTATTGTCAAGAAAAGTTCATTTATAGTCACTCATTCCTTTGAAAGCGTTATTATTTGTTTTAAATGGATTTATAATCTCATTATGGATTTTAAGTTCAATTTTCTTATAATTTTGGTTAAAACAGAATATAATTGAATGTTTGCCTCGAGAAACGTGACGCGAAAGCCATCCATTGACAAGGAAAGTTTATTTATAGTCACTCATGCCTTCGGAAGCCTTATTACCAGCTTTAAATAGTTTTATAGTCTCATTGTTGATTTTAAGTTGAATATTCTTACATTTTTGGTTAACAAAGATTGTAATTGAATGTGTGCCTCGGAAAACGTGAAGCGAAAGCCATCTATTGACAAGAAAAGTTCATTTATAGTCACTTATTCCTTTGAAAGCGTTATTATTGGTTTTAAATGGAATTATAATCTCATTATTGATTCGAAGTTCAATTTGCTTAGAATTTTGGTTAAAACAGAATATAATTGAATGTTTGCCTCGAGAAACGTGACGCGAAAGCCATCCATTGACAAGGAAAGTTTAGTTATAGTCACTCATGCCTTCGGAAGCCTTATTAATCGCTTTAAATGCTTTTATAGTCTCATTATTGATTTTAAGTTGAATATTCTTTCATTTTTGGTTAACAAAGATTGTAATTGAATGTTTGCCTCGAGAAACGTGAAGCGAAAGCCATCTATTGTCAAGAAAAGTTCATTTATAGTCACTCATTCCTTTGAAAGCGTTATTATTTGTTTTAAATGGATTTATAATCTCATTACGGATTTTAAGTTCAATTTTCTTATAATTTTGGTTAAAACAGAATATAATTGAATATTTGCCTCGAGAAACGTGACGCGAAAGCCATCCATTGACAAGGAAAGTTTAGTTATAGTCACTCATGCCTTCGGAAACCTTATTAATCGCTTTAAATGCTTTTATAGTCTCATTATTGATTTTAAGTTGAATATTCTTACATTTTTGGTTAACAAAGATTGTAATTGAATGTTTGCCTCGAGAAACATGAAGCGAAAGCCATCAATTAACAAGAAAAGTTCATTTATAGTCACTCATTCCTTTGAAAGCATTATTATTGGTTTTAAATGGATTTATAATCTCATTATTGATTTTAAGTTCATTTTTCTTACAATTTTGTTTAAAACAGAATATAATTGAATGATTGCCTCGAGAAACATGACGCGAAAACAATCCATTGACAACAAAAGTTTATTTATAGTCACTCATACCTTCGGAAGCCTTATTACTCGCTTTAAATAGTTTTATAGTCTCATTGTTGATTTTAAGTTGAATATTCTTACATTTTTGGTTATCAAAGATTGTAATTAAATGTTTACCTCGGGAAACGTGAAGCGAAGGCCATCTATTGACAAGAAAAGTTCATTTATAGTCACTCATTCCTTTGAAAGCATTATTATTGGTTTTAAATGGATTTATAATCTCATTATTGATTTTAAGTTCAATTTTCTTATAATTTTGTTTAAAAGAGAATATAATTGAATGTTTACCTCGAGAAACGTGACGCCAAAGCCATCCATTGACAACAAAAGTTTATTTATAGTCACTCATGCCTTCGGAAGCCTTTTTACCCACTTTAAATAATTTTATAGTCTCATTATTGATTTTAAGTTGAATATTCTTACATTTTTGGTTAAAACAAATTATAATTGAATTTTAGCCTCGGGAAACATGAAGCGAAAGTCATCTATTGACAAGAAAAGTTCATTTATAGTCACTCATGCCTTTGAAAGCGTTATTATTGGTTTTAAATGGATTTATAGTCTCATTATGGATTTTAAGTTCAATTTTCTTATAATTTTGGTTAAAACAGAATATAATTGAATGTTTACCTCGAGAAACGTGAAGCGAAAACCATCTATTGACAAGAAAAGTTCATTTATAGTTACACATTCCTTTGAAACCGTTATTATTGGTTTTAAATGGATTTTAAATCTCATTATTGATTTTAAGTTCAATTTTCTTAAAATTTTGGTTAAAAAAGAATATAATTGAATGTTTGCCTCGAGAAACGTGACGCGAAAGCCATCCATTGACAAGGAAAGTTTAGTTATAGACACTCATGCCTTCGGAAGCCTTATTAATCGCTTTAAATGCTTTTATAGTCTCATTACTGATTTTAAGTTGAATATTCTTTCATTTTTGGTTAACAAAGATTGTAATTGAATGTTTGCCTCGAGAAACGTGAAGCGAAAGCCATCTATTGTCAAGAAAAGTTCATTTATAGTCACTCATTCCTTTGAAAGCGTTATTATTTGTTTTAAATGGATTTATAATCTCATTATGGATTTTAAGTTCAATTTTCTTATAATTTTGGTTAAAACAGAATATAATTGAATGTTTGCCTCGAGAAACGTGACGCGAAAGCCATCCATTGACAAGGAAAGTTTAGTTATAGTCACTCATGCCTTCGGAAGCCTTATTAATCGTTTTAAATGCTTTTATAGTCTCGTTATTGATTTTAAGTTGAATATTCTTTCATTTTTGGTTAACAAAGATTGTAATTGAATGTTTTCCTCGGGAAACGTGAAGCGAAAGCGATCTATTGACAAGAAAAGTTCATTTATAGTCACTCATTCTTTTGCATGCGTTATTATTGGTTTTAAACAGATTTATAATCTCATTATTGATTTGAAGTTCAATTTTCTTAAAATTTTGGTTAAAGCAGAATATAATTGAATGTTTGCCTCGAGAAACATGACGCGAAAGCCATCCATTGACGAGGAAAGTTTAGTTATAGTCACTGATGCCTTCGGAAGTCTTATTAATAGCTTCAAATGCTTTTATAGTCTCATTATTGATTTTAAGTTGAATATTCTGTCATTTTTGGTTAACAAAGATTGTAATTGAATGTTTGCCTCGAGAAACGTGAAGCGAAAGCCATCTATTGTCAAGAAAAGTTCATTTATAGTCACTCATTCCTTTGAAAGCGTTATTATTTGTTTTAAATGGATTTATAATCTCATTATGGATTTTAAGTTCAATTTTCTTATAATTTTGGTTAAAACAGAATATAATTGAATGTTTGCCTCGAGAAACGTGACGCGAAAGCCATCCATTGACAAGGAAAGTTTATTTATAGTCACTCATGCCTTCGGAAGCCTTATTACCAGCTTTAAATAGTTTTATAGTCTCATTGTTGATTTTAAGTTGAATATTCTTACATTTTTGGTTAACAAAGATTGTAATTGAATGTGTGCCTCGGAAAACGTGAAGCGAAAGCCATCTATTGACAAGAAAAGTTCATTTATAGTCACTTATTCCTTTGAAAGCGTTATTATTGGTTTTAAATGGAATTATAATCTCATTATTGATTCGAAGTTCAATTTGCTTAGAATTTTGGTTAAAACAGAATATAATTGAATGTTTGCCTCGAGAAACGTGACGCGAAAGCCATCCATTGACAAGGAAAGTTTAGTTATAGTCACTCATGCCTTCGGAAGCCTTATTAATCGCTTTAAATGCTTTTATAGTCTCATTATTGATTTTAAGTTGAATATTCTTTCATTTTTGGTTAACAAAGATTGTAATTGAATGTTTGCCTCGAGAAACGTGAAGCGAAAGCCATCTATTGTCAAGAAAAGTTCATTTATAGTCACTCATTCCTTTGAAAGCGTTATTATTTGTTTTAAATGGATTTATAATCTCATTATGGATTTTAAGTTCAATTTTCTTATAATTTTGGTTAAAACAGAATATAATTGAATATTTGCCTCGAGAAACGTGACGCGAAAGCCATCCATTGACAAGGAAAGTTTAGTTATAGTCACTCATGCCTTCGGAAACCTTATTAATCGCTTTAAATGCTTTTATAGTCTCATTATTGATTTTAAGTTGAATATTCTTACATTTTTGGTTAACAAAGATTGTATTTGAATGTTTGCCTCGAGAAACATGAAGCGAAAGCCATCAATTAACAAGAAAAGTTCATTTATAGTCACTCATTCCTTTGAAAGCATTATTATTGGTTTTAAATGGATTTATAATCTCATTATTGATTTTAAGTTCATTTTTCTTACAATTTTGTTTAAAACAGAATATAATTGAATGATTGCCTCGAGAAACATGACGCGAAAACAATCCATTGACAACAAAAGTTTATTTATAGTCACTCATACCTTCGGAAGCCTTATTACTCGCTTTAAATAGTTTTATAGTCTCATTGTTGATTTTAAGTTGAATATTCTTACATTTTTGGTTATCAAAGATTGTAATTAAATGTTTACCTCGGGAAACGTGAAGCGAAGGCCATCTATTGACAAGAAAAGTTCATTTATAGTCACTCATTCCTTTGAAAGCATTATTATTGGTTTTAAATGGATTTATAATCTCATTATTGATTTTAAGTTCAATTTTCTTATAATTTTGTTTAAAAGAGAATATAATTGAATGTTTACCTCGAGAAACGTGACGCCAAAGCCATCCATTGACAACAAAAGTTTATTTATAGTCACTCATGCCTTCGGAAGCCTTTTTACCCGCTTTAAATAGTTTTATAGTCTCATTATTGATTTTAAGTTGAATATTCTTACATTTTTGGTTAAAACAAATTATAATTGAATTTTAGCCTCGGGAAACATGAAGCGAAAGTCATCTATTGACAAGAAAAGTTCATTTATAGTCACTCATGCCTTTGAAAGCGTTATTATTGGTTTTAAATGGATTTATAGTCTCATTATGGATTTTAAGTTCAATTTTCTTATAATTTTGGTTAAAACAGAATATAATTGAATGTTTACCTCGAGAAACGTGAAGCGAAAACCATCTATTGACAAGAAAAGTTCATTTATAGTTACACATTCCTTTGAAACCGTTATTATTGGTTTTAAATGGATTTTAAATCTCATTATTGATTTTAAGTT
This sequence comes from Theobroma cacao, assembly GCF_053813885.1. Lineage (NCBI taxonomy): Eukaryota > Viridiplantae > Streptophyta > Magnoliopsida > Malvales > Malvaceae > Theobroma > Theobroma cacao. Next base: position 28,448,967 of record NC_142647.1, read on the forward strand.
CAATTTTCTTAAAATTTTGGTTAAAAAAGAATATAATTGAATGTTTGCCTCGAGAAACGTGACGCGAAAGCCATCCATTGACAAGGAAAGTTTAGTTATAGTCACTCATGCCTTCGGAAGCCTTATTAATCGCTTTAAATGCTTTTATAGTCTCATTATTGATTTTAAGTTGAATATTCTTTCATTTTTGGTTAACAAAGATTGTAATTGAATGTTTGCCTCGAGAAACGTGAAGCGAAAGCCATCTATTGTCAAGAAAAGTTCATTTATAGTCACTCATTCCTTTGAAAGCGTTATTATTTGTTTTAAATGGATTTATAATCTCATTATGGATTTTAAGTTCAATTTTCTTATAATTTTGGTTAAAACAGAATATAATTGAATGTTTGCCTCGAGAAACGTGACGCGAAAGCCATCCATTGACAAGAAAAGTTTAGTTATAGTCACTCATGCCTTCGGAAGCCTTATTAATCGTTTTAAATGCTTTTATAGTCTCGTTATTGATTTTAAGTTGAATATTCTTTCATTTTTGGTTAACAAAGATTGTAATTGAATGTTTTCCTCGGGAAACGTGAAGCGAAAGCGATCTATTGACAAGAAAAGTTCATTTATAGTCACTCATTCTTTTGCATGCGTTATTATTGGTTTTAAACAGATTTATAATCTCATTATTGATTTGAAGTTCAATTTTCTTAAAATTTTGGTTAAAGCAGAATATAATTGAATGTTTGCCTCGAGAAACATGACGCGAAAGCCATCCATTGACGAGGAAAGTTTAGTTATAGTCACTGATGCCTTCGGAACTCTTATTAATAGCTTTAAATGCTTTTATAGTCTCATTATTGATTTTAAGTTGAATATTCTGTCATTTTTGGTTAACAAAGATTGTAATTGAATGTTTGCCTCGAGAAACGTGAAGCGAAAGCCATCTATTGTCAAGAAAAGTTCATTTATAGTCACTCATTCCTTTGAAAGCGTTATTATTTGTTTTAAATGGATTTATAATCTCATTATGGATTTTAAGTTCAATTTTCTTATAATTTTGGTTAAAACAGAATATAATTGAATGTTTGCCTCGAGAAACGTGACGCGAAAGCCATCCATTGACAAGGAAAGTTTATTTATAGTCACTCATGCCTTCGGAAGCCTTATTACCAGCTTTAAATAGTTTTATAGTCTCATTGTTGATTTTAAGTTGAATATTCTTACATTTTTGGTTAACAAAGATTGTAATTGAATGTGTGCCTCGGAAAACGTGAAGCGAAAGCCATCTATTGACAAGAAAAGTTCATTTATAGTCACTTATTCCTTTGAAAGCGTTATTATTGGTTTTAAATGGAATTATAATCTCATTATTGATTCGAAGTTCAATTTGCTTAGAATTTTGGTTAAAACAGAATATAATTGAATGTTTGCCTCGAGAAACGTGACGCGAAAGCCATCCATTGACAAGGAAAGTTTAGTTATAGTCACTCATGCCTTCGGAAGCCTTATTAATCGCTTTAAATGCTTTTATAGTCTCATTATTGATTTTAAGTTGAATATTCTTTCATTTTTGGTTAACAAAGATTGTAATTGAATGTTTGCCTCGAGAAACGTGAAGCGAAAGCCATCTATTGTCAAGAAAAGTTCATTTATAGTCACTCATTCCTTTGAAAGCGTTATTATTTGTTTTAAATGGATTTATAATCTCATTATGGATTTTAAGTTCAATTTTCTTATAATTTTGGTTAAAACAGAATATAATTGAATATTTGCCTCGAGAAACGTGACGCGAAAGCCATCCATTGACAAGGAAAGTTTAGTTATAGTCACTCATGCCTTCGGAAACCTTATTAATCGCTTTAAATGCTTTTATAGTCTCATTATTGATTTTAAGTTGAATATTCTTACATTTTTGGTTAACAAAGATTGTATTTGAATGTTTGCCTCGAGAAACATGAAGCGAAAGCCATCAATTAACAAGAAAAGTTCATTTATAGTCACTCATTCCTTTGAAAGCATTATTATTGGTTTTAAATGGATTTATAATCTCATTATTGATTTTAAGTTCATTTTTCTTACAATTTTGTTTAAAACAGAATATAATTGAATGATTGCCTCGAGAAACATGACGCGAAAACAATCCATTGACAACAAAAGTTTATTTATAGTCACTCATACCTTCGGAAGCCTTATTACTCGCTTTAAATAGTTTTATAGTCTCATTGTTGATTTTAAGTTGAATATTCTTACATTTTTGGTTATCAAAGATTGTAATTAAATGTTTACCTCGGGAAACGTGAAGCGAAGGCCATCTATTGACAAGAAAAGTTCATTTATAGTCACTCATTCCTTTGAAAGCATTATTATTGGTTTTAAATGGATTTATAATCTCATTATTGATTTTAAGTTCAATTTTCTTATAATTTTGTTTAAAAGAGAATATAATTGAATGTTTACCTCGAGAAACGTGACGCCAAAGCCATCCATTGACAACAAAAGTTTATTTATAGTCACTCATGCCTTCGGAAGCCTTTTTACCCGCTTTAAATAGTTTTATAGTCTCATTATTGATTTTAAGTTGAATATTCTTACATTTTTGGTTAAAACAAATTATAATTGAATTTTAGCCTCGGGAAACATGAAGCGAAAGTCATCTATTGACAAGAAAAGTTCATTTATAGTCACTCATGCCTTTGAAAGCGTTATTATTGGTTTTAAATGGATTTATAGTCTCATTATGGATTTTAAGTTCAATTTTCTTATAATTTTGGTTAAAACAGAATATAATTGAATGTTTACCTCGAGAAACGTGAAGCGAAAACCATCTATTGACAAGAAAAGTTCATTTATAGTTACTCATTCCTTTGAAACCGTTATTATTGGTTTTAAATGGATTTTAAATCTCATTATTGATTTTAAGTTCAATTTTCTTAAAATTTTGGTTAAAAAAGAATATAATTGAATGTTTGCCTCGAGAAACGTGACGCGAAAGCCATCCATTGACAAGGAAAGTTTAGTTATAGTCACTCATGCCTTCGGAAGCCTTATTATTCGCTTTAAATAGTTTTATAGTCTGATTGTTGATTTTAAGTTGAATTTTCTTTCATTTTTGGTTAACAAAGATTGTAATTGAATGTGTGCCTCGGGAAACGTGAAGCGAAAGCCATCTATTGTCAAGAAAAGTTCATTTATAGTCACTCATTCCTTTGAAAGCGTTATTATTGGTTTTAAATGGATTTATAATCTCATTATTGATTTGATCTTCAATTTTCTTAAAATTTTGGTTAAAACAGAATATAATTGAATGTTTGCCTCGAGAAACGTGACGCGAAAGCCGTCCATTGACAAGGAAAGTTTAGTTATAGTCACTCATGCCTTCGGAAGCCTTATTAATCGCTTTAAATGCTTTTATAGTCTCATTATTGATTTTAAGTTGAATATTCTTTCATTTTTGGTTAACAAAGATTGTAATTGAATGTTTGCCTCAAGAAACGTGAAGCGAAAGCCATCTATTGTCAAGAAAAGTTCATTTATAGTCACTCATTCCTTTGAAAGCGTTATTATTGGTTTTAAATGGATTTATAATCTCATTATTGATTTTAAGTTCAATTTTCTTACAATTTTGTTTAAAACAGAATATAATTGAATGTTTGCCTCGTGAAACATGACACGAAAATCATCCATTGACGACAAAAGTTTATTTATAGTCACTCATGCCTTCGAAAGCCTTATTACCAGCTTTAAATAGTTTTATAGTCTCATTGTTGATTTTAAGTTGAATATTCTTACATTTTTGGTTAACAAAGATTGTAATTAAAGTGTGCCTCGAAAAAAGTGAAGCGAAAGCCATCTATCGACAAGAAAACTTCATTTATAGTCACTCATTCCTTTGAAAGCGTTATTATTGGTTTTAAATGGAATTATAATCTCATTATTGATTTGAAGTTCAATTTGCTTAGAATTTTGGTTAAAATAGAATATAATTGAATGTTTGCCTCGAGAAACGTGACGCGAAAGCCATCCATTGACAAGGAAAGTTTAGTTATAGTCAATCATGCCTTCGGAAGCCTTATTAATCGCTTTAAATGCTTTTATAGTCTCATTATTGATTTTAAGTTGAATATCCTTTCATTTTTGTTTAACAAAGATTGTAATTGAATGTTTGCCTCAAGAAACGTGAAGCGAAAGCCATCTATTGTCAAGAAAAGTTCATTTATAGTCACTCATTCCTTTGAAAGCGTTATTATTGGTTTTAAATGGATTTATAATCTCATTATTGATTTTAAGTTCAATTTTCTTACAATTTTGTTTAAAACAGAATATAATTGAATGTTTGCCTCGTGAAACATGACGCGAAAATCATCCATTGACGACAAAAGTTTATTTATAGTCACTCATGCCTTCGAAAGCCTTATTACCAGCTTTAAATAGTTTTATAGTCTCATTGTTGATTTTAAGTTGAATATTCTTACATTTTTGGTTAACAAAGATTGTAATTGAATGTGTGCCTCGGACAACGTGAAGCGAAAGCCATCTATTGACAAGAAAAGTTCATTTATAGTCACTCCTTCCTTTGAAAGCGTTATTATTGGTTTTAAATGGAATTATAATCTCATTATTGATTCGAAGTTCAATTTGCTTAGAATTTTGGTTAAAACAGAATATAATTGAATGTTTGCCTCGAGAAACGTGACGCGAAAGCCATCCTTTGACAAGGAAAGTTTAGTTATAGTCACTCATGCCTTCGGAAGCCTTATTAATCGCTTTAAATGCTTTTATAGTCTCATTATTGATTGTAAGTTGAATATTCTTTCATTTTTTGTTAACAAAGATTGTAATTGAATGTTTGCCTCGAGAAACGTGAAGCGAAAGCCATCTATTGACAAGAAAAGTTCATTTATAGTCACTCATTCCTTTGAAAGCGTTATTATTTGTTTTAAATGGATTTATAATCTCATTATGGATTTTAAGTTCAATTTTCTTATAATTTTGGTTAAAACAGAATATAATTGAATGTTTACCTCGAGAAACGTGAAGCAAAAACCATCTATTGAGAAGAAAAGTTCATTTACAGCTACTTATTCCTTTGAAAGCGTTATTATTAGTTTTAAATAGATTTATAATCTCATTATGGATTTTAAGTTCAATTTTCTTATAATTTTGGTTAAAACAGAATATAATTGAATGTTTACCTCGAGAAAGGTGATGCAAAAGCCATCTATTGACAAGAAAAGTTTATTTATAGTCACTCATTCCTTCAGAAGCCTTATTACTCGCTTTAAATGCTTTTATAGTCTCATTATTGATTTTAAGTTGAATATTCTTTCATTTTTGGTTAACAAAGATTGTAATTGAATGTTTGCCTCGAGAAACATGAAGCGAAAGCCATCAATTAACAAGAAAAGTTCATTTACAGTCACTCATTCCTTTGAAAGCGTTATTATTGGTTTTAAATGGATTTATAATCTCATTATGGATTTTAAGTTCAATTTTCTTATAATTTTGGTTAAAACAGAATATAATTGAATGTTTACCTCGAGAAAGGTGATGCGAAAACCATCTATTGACAAGAAAAGTTTATTTATAGTCACTCATTCCTTCATAAGCCTTATTACTCGCTTTAAATGCTTTTATAGTCTCATTATTGATTTTAAGTTGAATATTCTTTCATTTTTGGTTAACAAAGATTGTAATTGAATGTTTGCCTCAGGAAACGTGAAGCGAAAGCCAACTATTAACAAGAAAAGTTCATTTATAGTCACTCATTCCTTTGAAAGCGTTATTATTGGTTTTAAATGGATTTATAATCTTATTATTGATTTTCAGTTCAATTTTCTTATAATTTTGTTTAAAACAGAATATAATTGAATGTTTGCCTCGTGAAACATGACGCGGAAACCATCCATTGACGACAAAAGTTTATTTATAGTCACTCATGCCTTCGGAAGCCTTATTATCAGCTTTAAATAGTTTTATAGTCTCATTGTTGATTTTAAGTTGAATATTCTTACATTTTTGGTTAACAAAGACTGTAATTGAATGTGTGCCTCGGACAACGTGAAGCGAAAGCCATCTATTGACAAGAAAAGTTCATTTATAGTCACTCCTTCCTTTGAAAGCGTTATTATTGGTTTTAAATGGAATTATAATCTCATTATTGATTCGAAGTTCAATTTGCTTAGAATTTTGGTTAAAACAGAATATAATTGAATGTTTGCCTCGAGAAACGTGACGCGAAAGCCATCCATTGACAAGGAAAGTTTAGTTATAGTCACTCATGCCTTCGGAAGCCTTATTAATCACTTTAAATGCTTTTATAGTCTCATTATTGATTTTAAGTTGAATATTCTTACATTTTTGGTTAACAAAGATTGTAATTGAATGTTTGCCTCGAGAAACATGAAGCGAAAGCCATCAATTAACAAGAAAAGTTCATTTATAGTCACTCATTCCTTTGAAAGCATTATTATTGGTTTTAAATGGATTTATAGTCTCATTATTGATTTTAAGTTCATTTTTCTTAAAATTTTGTTTAAAACAGAATATAATTGAATGGTTGCCTCGAGAAACATGACGCGAAAACAATCCATTGACAACAAAAGTTTATTTATAGTCACTCATGCCTTCGGAAGCCTTATTACTCGCTTTAAATAGTTTTATAGTCTCATTGTTGATTTTAAGTTAAATATTCTTACATTTTTGGTTATCAAAGATTGTAATTAAATGTTTACCTCGGGAAACGTGAAGCGAAGGCCATCTATCGACAAGAAAAGTTTATTTATAGTCACTCATTCCTTTGAAAGCGTTATTATTGGTTTTAAATGGATGTATAATCTCATTATTGATTTTAAGTTCAATTTTCTTATAATTTTGTTTAAAAGAGAATATAATTGAATGTTTACCTCGAGAAACGTGACGCCAAAGCCATCCATTGACAACAAAAGTTTATTTATAGTCACTCATGCCTTCGGAAGCCTTTTTACCCACTTTAAATAGTTTTATAGTCTCATTATTGATTTTAAGTTGAATATTCTTACATTTTTGGTTAAAACAAATTATAATTGAATTTTAGCCTCGGGAAACATGAAGCGAAAGTCATCTATTGACAAGAAAAGTTCATTTATAGTCACTCATTCCTTTGAAAGCGTTATTATTGGTTTTAAATGGATTTATAGTCTCATTTTGGATTTTAAGTTCATTTTTCTTATAATTTTGGTTAAATCAGAATGTAATTGAATGTTTACCTCGAGAAACGTGAAGCGAAAACCATCTATTGACAAGAAAAGTTCATTTATAGTTACTCCTTCCATTGAAACCGTTATTATTGGTTTTAAATGGATTTTAAATCTCATTATTGATTTTAAGTTCAATTTTCTTAAAATTTTGGTTAAAACAGAATATAATTGAATGTTTTCCTCGAGAAACGTGACGCGAAAGCCATCCATTGACAAGGAAAGTTTAGTTATAGTCACTCATGCCTTCGGAAGCCTTATTAATCGCTTTAAATGCTTTTATAGTCTCATTATTGATTTTAAGTTGAACATCCTTTCATTTTTGTTTAACAAAGATTGTAATTGAATGTTTGCCTCAAGAAACGTGAAGCGAAAGCCATCTATTGTCAAGAAAAGTTCATTTATAGTCACTCATTCCTTTGAAAGCGTTATTATTTGTTTTAAATGGATTTATAATCTCATTATGGATTTTAAGTTCAATTTTCTTATAATTTTGGTTAAAACAGAATATAATTGAATATTTGCCTCGAGAAACGTGACGCGAAAGCCATCCATTGACAAGGAAAGTTTAGTTATAGTCACTCATGCCTTCGGAAACCTTATTAATCGCTTTAAATGCTTTTATAGTCTCATTATTGATTTTAAGTTGAATATTCTTACATTTTTGGTTAACAAAGATTGTAATTGAATGTTTGCCTCGAGAAACATGAAGCGAAAGCCATCAATTAACAAGAAAAGTTCATTTATAGTCACTCATTCCTTTGAAAACATTATTATTGGTTTTAAATGGATTTATAATCTCATTATTGATTTTAAGTTCATTTTTCTTACAATTTTGTTTAAAACAGAATATAATTGAATGATTGCCTCGAGAAACATGACGCGAAAACAATCCATTGACAACAAAAGTTTATTTATAGTCACTCATACCTTCGGAAGCCTTATTACTCGCTTTAAATAGTTTTATAGTCTCATTGTTGATTTTAAGTTGAATATTCTTACATTTTTGGTTATCAAAGATTGTAATTAAATGTTTACCTCGGGAAACGTGAAGCGAAGGCCATCTATTGACAAGAAAAGTTCATTTATAGTCACTCATTCCTTTGAAAGCATTATTATTGGTTTTAAATGGATTTATAATCTCATTATTGATTTTAAGTTCAATTTTCTTATAATTTTGTTTAAAAGAGAATATAATTGAATGTTTACCTCGAGAAACGTGACGCCAAAGCCATCCATTGACAACAAAAGTTTATTTATAGTCACTCATGCCTTCGGAAGCCTTTTTACCCGCTTTAAATAGTTTTATAGTCTCATTATTGATTTTAAGTTGAATATTCTTACATTTTTGGTTAAAACAAATTATAATTGAATTTTAGCCTCGGGAAACATGAAGCGAAAGTCATCTATTGACAAGAAAAGTTCATTTATAGTCACTCATGCCTTTGAAAGCGTTATTATTGGTTTTAAATGGATTTATAGTCTCATTATGGATTTTAAGTTCAATTTTCTTATAATTTTGGTTAAAACAGAATATAATTGAATGTTTACCTCGAGAAACGTGAAGCGAAAACCATCTATTGACAAGAAAAGTTCATTTATAGTTACTCATTCCTTTGAAACCGTTATTATTGGTTTTAAATGGATTTTAAATCTCATTATTGATTTTAAGTTCAATTTTCTTAAAATTTTGGTTAAAAAAGAATATAATTGAATGTTTGCCTCGAGAAACATGACGCGAAAGCCATCCATTGACAAGGAAAGTTTAGTTATAGTCACTCATGCCTTCGGAAGCCTTATTATTCGCTTTAAATAGTTTTATAGTCTGATTGTTGATTTTAAGTTGAATTTTCTTTCATTTTTGGTTAACAAAGATTGTAATTGAATGTGTGCCTCGGGAAACGTGAAGCGAAAGCCATCTATTGTCAAGAAAAGTTCATTTATAGTCACTCATTCCTTTGAAAGCGTTATTATTGGTTTTAAATGGATTTATAATCTCATTATTGATTTGATCTTCAATTTTCTTAAAATTTTGGTTAAAACAGAATATAATTGAATGTTTGCCTCGAGAAACGTGACGCGAAAGCCGTCCATTGACAAGGAAAGTTTAGTTATAGTCACTCATGCCTTCGGAAGCCTTATTAATCGCTTTAAATGCTTTTATAGTCTCATTATTGATTTTAAGTTGAATATTCTTTCATTTTTGGTTAACAAAGATTGTAATTGAATGTTTGCCTCAAGAAACGTGAAGCGAAAGCCATCTATTGTCAAGAAAAGTTCATTTATAGTCACTCATTCCTTTGAAAACGTTATTATTGGTTTTAAATGGATTTATAATCTCATTATTGATTTTAAGTTCAATTTTCTTACAATTTTGTTTAAAACAGAATATAATTGAATGTTTGCCTCGTGAAACATGACACGAAAATCATCCATTGACGACAAAAGTTTATTTATAGTCACTCATGCCTTCGAAAGCCTTATTACCAGCTTTAAATAGTTTTATAGTCTCATTGTTGATTTTAAGTTGAATATTCTTACATTTTTGGTTAACAAAGATTGTAATTAAAGTGTGCCTCGAAAAAAGTGAAGCGAAAGCCATCTATCGACAAGAAAACTTCATTTATAGTCACTCATTCCTTTGAAAGCGTTATTATTGGTTTTAAATGGAATTATAATCTCATTATTGATTTGAAGTTCAATTTGCTTAGAATTTTGGTTAAAATAGAATATAATTGAATGTTTGCCTCGAGAAACGTGACCCGAAAGCCATCCATTGACAAGGAAAGTTTAGTTATAGTCAATCATGCCTTCGGAAGCCTTATTAATCGCTTTAAATGCTTTTATAGTCTCATTATTGATTTTAAGTTGAATATCCTTTCATTTTTGTTTAACAAAGATTGTAATTGAATGTTTGCCTCAAGAAACGTGAAGCGAAAGCCATCTATTGTCAAGAAAAGTTCATTTATAGTCACTCATTCCTTTGAAAGCGTTATTATTGGTTTTAAATGGATTTATAATCTCATTATTGATTTTAAGTTCAATTTTCTTACAATTTTGTTTAAAACAGAATATAATTGAATGTTTGCCTCGTGAAACATGACGCGAAAATCATCCATTGACGACAAAAGTTTATTTATAGTCACTCATGCCTTCGAAAGCCTTATTACCAGCTTTAAATAGTTTTATAGTCTCATTGTTGATTTTAAGTTGAATATTCTTACATTTTTGGTTAACAAAGATTGTAATTGAATGTGTGCCTCGGACAACGTGAAGCGAAAGCCATCTATTGACAAGAAAAGTTCATTTATAGTCACTCCTTCCTTTGAAAGCGTTATTATTGGTTTTAAATGGAATTATAATCTCATTATTGATTCGAAGTTCAATTTGCTTAGAATTTTGGTTAAAACAGAATATAATTGAATGTTTGCCTCGAGAAACGTGACGCGAAAGCCATCCTTTGACAAGGAAAGTTTAGTTATAGTCACTCATGCCTTCGGAAGCCTTATTAATCGCTTTAAATGCTTTTATAGTCTCATTATTGATTGTAAGTTGAATATTCTTACATTTTTTGTTAACAAAGATTGTAATTGAATGTTTGCATCGAGAAACGTGAAGCGAAAGCCATCTATTGACAAGAAAAGTTCATTTATAGTCACTCATTCCTTTAAAAGCGTTATTATAGGTTTTAAATGGATTTATAATCTCATTATTGATTTTAAGTTCAATTTTCTTATAATTCTGTTTAAAACAGAATATAATTGAATGTTTACCTCGAGAAACGTGACGCGAAAGCCATCCATTGACAACAAAAGTTTATTTATATTCACTCATGCCTTCGGAAGCCTTATTACCCGCTTTAAATAGTTTTATAGTCTCATTATTGATTTTAAGTTGAATATTCTTACATTTTTGGTTAAAATAGATTATAATTGAATGTTAGCCTCGGGAAACGTGAAGCAAAAGCAATCTATTGACAAGAAAAGTGCATTTATAGTCACTCATTCCTTTGAAAGCGTTATTATTGGTTTTAAATGGATTTATAATCTCATTATGGATTTTAAGTTCAATTTTCTTATAATTTTGGTTAAAACAGAATATAATTGAATGTTTACCTCGAGAAAGGTGATGCGAAAACCATCTATTGACAAGAAAAGTTTATTTATAGTCACTCATTCCTTCAGAAGTCTTATTACTCGCTTTAAATGCTTTTATAGTCTCATTATTTATTTTAAGTTGAATATTCTTTCATTTTTGGTTAACAAAGATTGTAATTGAATGTTTGCCTCAGGAAACGTGAAGCGAAAGCCAACTATTAACAAGAAAAGTTCATTTATAGTCACTCATTCCTTTGAAAGCGTTATTATTGGTTTTAAATAGATTTATAATCTTATTATTGATTTTAAGTTCAATTTTCTTATAATTTTGTTTAAAACAGAATATAATTTAATGTTTGCCTCGTGAAACATGACGCGAAAACCATCCATTGACGACAAAAGTTTATTTATAGTCACTCATGCCTTCGGAAGCCTTATTACCAGCTTTAAATAGTTTTATAGTCTCATTGTTGATTTTAAGTTGAATATTCTTACATTTTTGGTTAACAAAGATTGTAATTGAATGTGTGCCTCGGACAACGTGAAGCGAAAGCCATCTATTGACAAGAAAAGTTCATTTATAGTCACTCCTTCCTTTGAAAGCATTATTATTGGTTTTAAATGGAATTATAATCTCATTATTGATTCGAAGTTCAATTTGCTTAGAAGTTTGGTTTAAACAGAATATAATTGAATGTTTGCCTCGAGAAACGTGACGCGAAAGCCATCCATTGACAAGGAAAGTTTAGTTATAGTCACTCATGCCTTCGGAAGCCTTATTAATCGCTTTAAATGCTTTTATAGTCTCATTATTGATTTTAAGTTGAATATTCTTTCATTTTTTGTTAACAAAGATTGTAATTGAATGTTTGCCTCGAGAAACGTGAAGCGAAAGCCATCTATTGACAAGAAAAGTTCATTTATAGTCACTCATTCCTTTGAAAGCGTTATTATTTGTTTTAAATGGATTTATAATCTCATTATGGATTTTAAGTTCAATTTTCTTATAATTTTGGTTAAAACAGAATATAATTGAATGTTTACCTCGAGAAACGTGAAGCAAAAACCATCTATTGAGAAGAAAAGTTCATTTACAGCTACTTATTCCTTTGAAAGCGTTATTATTAGTTTTAAATAGATTTATAATCTCATTATGGATTTTAAGTTCAATTTTCTTATAATTTTGGTTAAAACAGAATATAATTGAATGTTTACCTCGAGAAAGGTGATGCAAAAGCCATCTATTGACAAGAAAAGTTTATTTATAGTCACTCATTCCTTCAGAAGCCTTATTACTCGCTTTAAATGCTTTTATAGTCTCATTATTGATTTTAAGTTGAATATTCTTTCATTTTTGGTTAACAAAGATTGTAATTGAATGTTTGCCTCGAGAAACATGAAGCGAAAGCCATCAATTAACAAGAAAAGTTCATTTACAGTCACTCATTCCTTTGAAAGCGTTATTATTGGTTTTAAATGGATTTATAATCTCATTATGGATTTTAAGTTCAATTTTCTTATAATTTTGGTTAAAACAGAATATAATTGAATGTTTACCTCGAGAAAGGTGATGCGAAAACCATCTATTGACAAGAAAAGTTTATTTATAGTCACTCATTCCTTCATAAGCCTTATTACTCGCTTTAAATGCTTTTATAGTCTCATTATTGATTTTAAGTTGAATATTCTTTCATTTTTGGTTAACAAAGATTGTAATTGAATGTTTGCCTCAGGAAACGTGAAGCGAAAGCCAACTATTAACAAGAAAAGTTCATTTATAGTCACTCATTCCTTTGAAAGCGTTATTATTGGTTTTAAATGGATTTATAATCTTATTATTGATTTTCAGTTCAATTTTCTTATAATTTTGTTTAAAACAGAATATAATTGAATGTTTGCCTCGTGAAACATGACGCGGAAACCATCCATTGACGACAAAAGTTTATTTATAGTCACTCATGCCTTCGGAAGCCTTATTATCAGCTTTAAATAGTTTTATAGTCTCATTGTTGATTTTAAGTTGAATATTCTTACATTTTTGGTTAACAAAGACTGTAATTGAATGTGTGCCTCGGACAACGTGAAGCGAAAGCCATCTATTGACAAGAAAAGTTCATTTATAGTCACTCCTTCCTTTGAAAGCGTTATTATTGGTTTTAAATGGAATTATAATCTCATTATTGATTCGAAGTTCAATTTGCTTAGAATTTTGGTTAAAACAGAATATAATTGAATGTTTGCCTCGAGAAACGTGACGCGAAAGCCATCCATTGACAAGGAAAGTTTAGTTATAGTCACTCATGCCTTCGGAAGCCTTATTAATCACTTTAAATGCTTTTATAGTCTCATTATTGATTTTAAGTTGAATATTCTTACATTTTTGGTTAACAAAGATTGTAATTGAATGTTTGCCTCGAGAAACATGAAGCGAAAGCCATCAATTAACAAGAAAAGTTCATTTATAGTCACTCATTCCTTTGAAAGCATTATTATTGGTTTTAAATGGATTTATAGTCTCATTATTGATTTTAAGTTCATTTTTCTTAAAATTTTGTTTAAAACAGAATATAATTGAATGGTTGCCTCGAGAAACATGACGCGAAAACAATCCATTGACAACAAAAGTTTATTTATAGTCACTCATGCCTTCGGAAGCCTTATTACTCGCTTTAAATAGTTTTATAGTCTCATTGTTGATTTTAAGTTAAATATTCTTACATTTTTGGTTATCAAAGATTGTAATTAAATGTTTACCTCGGGAAACGTGAAGCGAAGGCCATCTATCGACAAGAAAAGTTTATTTATAGTCACTCATTCCTTTGAAAGCGTTATTATTGGTTTTAAATGGATTTATAATCTCATTATTGATTTTAAGTTCAATTTTCTTATAATTTTGTTTAAAAGAGAATATAATTGAATGTTTACCTCGAGAAACGTGACGCCAAAGCCATCCATTGACAACAAAAGTTTATTTATAGTCACTCATGCCTTCGGAAGCCTTTTTACCCGCTTTAAATAGTTTTATAGTCTCATTATTGATTTTAAGTTGAATATTCTTACATTTTTGGTTAAAACAAATTATAATTGAATTTTAGCCTCGGGAAACATGAAGCGAAAGTCATCTATTGACAAGAAAAGTTCATTTATAGTCACTCATTCCTTTGAAAGCGTTATTATTGGTTTTAAATGGATTTATAGTCTCATTTTGGATTTTAAGTTCATTTTTCTTATAATTTTGGTTAAATCAGAATGTAATTGAATGTTTACCTCGAGAAACGTGAAGCGAAAACCATCTATTGACAAGAAAAGTTCATTTATAGTTACTCCTTCCATTGAAACCGTTATTATTGGTTTTAAATGGATTTTAAATCTCATTATTGATTTTAAGTTCAATTTTCTTAAAATTTTGGTTAAAACAGAATATAATTGAATGTTTGCCTCGAGAAACGTGACGCGAAAGCCATCCATTGACAAGGAAAGTTTAGTTATAGTCACTCATGCCTTCGGAAGCCTTATTAATCGCTTTAAATGCTTTTATAGTCTCATTATTGATTTTAAGTTGAATATCCTTTCATTTTTGTTTAACAAAGATTGTAATTGAATGTTTGCCTCAAGAAACGTGAAGCGAAAGCCATCTATTGTCAAGAAAAGTTCATTTATAGTCACTCATTCCTTTGAAAGCGTTATTATTGGTTTTAAATGGATTTATAGTCTCATTTTGGATTTTAAGTTCATTTTTCTTATAATTTTGGTTAAAACAGAATGTAATTGAATGTTTACCTCGAGAAACGTGAAGCGAAAACCATCTATTGACAAGAAAAGTTCATTTATAGTTACTCCTTCCATTGAAACCGTTATTATTGGTTTTAAATGGATTTTAAATCTCATTATTGATTTTAAGTTCAATTTTCTTAAAATTTTGGTTAAAACAGAATATAATTGAATGTTTGCCTCGAGAAACGTGACGCGAAAGCCATCCATTGACAAGGAAAGTTTAGTTATAGTCACTCATGCCTTCGGAAGCCTTATTATTCGCTTTAAATAGTTTTATAGTCTCATTGTTGATTTTAAGTTGAATTTTCTTTCATTTTTGGTTAACAAAGATTGTAATTGAATGTGTGCCTCGGGAAACGTGAAGCGAAAGCCATCTATTGTCAAGAAAAGTTCATTTATAGTCACTCATTCCTTTGAAAGCGTTATTATTGGTTTTAAATGGATTTATAATCTCATTATTGATTTGATGTTCAATTTTCTTAAAATTTTGGTTAAAACAGAATATAATTGAATGTTTGCCTCAAGAAACGTGAAGCGAAAGCCATCTATTGTCAAGAAAAGTTCATTTATAGTCACTCATTCCTTTGAAAGCGTTATTATTGGTTTTAAATGGATTTATAATCTCATTATTGATTTGAAGTTCAATTTTCTTAAAATTTTGGTTAAAACAGAATATAATTGAATGTTTGCCTCGAGAAACGTGACGCGAAAGCCGTCCATTGACAAGGAAAGTTTAGTTATAGTCACTCATGCCTTCGGAAGCCTTATTAATCGCTTTAAATGCTTTTATAGTCTCATTATTGATTTTAAGTTGAATATTCTTTCATTTTTGGTTAACAAAGATTGTAATTGAATGTTTGCCTCAAGAAACGTGAAGCGAAAGCCATCTATTGTCAAAAAAAGTTCATTTATAGTCACTCATTCCTTTGAAAGCGTTATTATTGGTTTTAAATGGATTTATAATCTCATTATTGATTTTAAGTTCAATTTTCTTACAATTTTGTTTAAAACAGAATATAATTGAATGTTTGCCTCGTGAAACATGACACGAAAATCATCCATTGACGACAAAAGTTTATTTATAGTCACTCATGCCTTCGAAAGCCTTATTACCAGCTTTAAATAGTTTTATAGTCTCATTGTTGATTTTAAGATGAATATTCTTACATTTTTGGTTAACAAAGATTGTAATTAAAGTGTGCCTCGAAAAAAGTGAAGCGAAAGCCATCTATCGACAAGAAAACTTCATTTATAGTCACTCATTCCTTTGAAAGCGTTATTATTGGTTTTAAATGGAATTATAATCTCATTATTGATTTGAAGTTCAATTTGCTTAGAATTTTGGTTAAAACAGAATATAATTGAATGTTTGCCTCGAGAAACGTGACGCGAAAGCTATCCATTGACAAGGAAAGTTTAGTTATAGTCACTCATGCCTTCGGAAGCCTTATTACTCGCTTTATATGCTTTTATAGTCTCATTATTGATTGTAAGTTGAATATTCTTACATTTTTTGTTAAAACAGATTATAATTGAATTTTAACCTCGGGAAATGTGAAGCGACAGCCATCTATTGACAAGAAAAGTTCATTTATAGTCACTCATTCCTTTGAAAGCGTTATTATTGGTTTTAAATGGATTTATAATCTCATTATGGATTTTAAGTTCAATTTTCTTATAATTTTGGTTAAAACAGAATATAATTGAATGTTTGCCTCGAGAAACGTGAAGCGAAAGCCATCCATTGACAAGGAAAGTTTAGTTATAGTCACTCATGCCTTCGGAAGCCTTATTAATCGCTTTAGATGCTTTTATAGTCTCATTATTGATTTTAAGTTGAATATTCTTACATTTTTGATTAACAAAGATTGTAATTGAATGTTTGCCTCGAGAAACGTGAAGCGAAAGCCATCTATTGACAAGAAAAGTTCATTTATAGTCACTCATTCCTTTGAAAGCGTTATTATTGGTTTTAAATGGATTTATAATCTTATTATTGATTTTAAGTTCAATTTTCTTATAATTTTGTTTAAAACAGAATATAATTGAATGTTTAACTCGAGAAACGTGACGCGAAAGCCATCCATTGACAACAAAAGTTTATTTATAGTCACTTATGCCTTCGAAAGCCTTATTACCCGCTTTAAATAGTTTTATAGTCTCATTATTGATTTTAAGTTGAATATTCTTACATTTTTTGTTAAAACAGATTATAATTGAATGTTTACCTCGAGAAACATGAAGCGAAAACCATTTATTGACAAGAAAAGTTCATTTATAGTCACTCATTCCTTTGAAAGCGTTATTATTGGTTTTAAATGGATTTATAATCTCATTATGGATTTTAAGTTCAATTTTCTTTTAATTTGGGTTAAAACATAATATAATTGAATGTTTACCTCGAGAAAGGTGACGCGAAAGCCATCCATTGACAAGAAAAGTTTATTATAGTCACTCATTCCTTCAGAAGCCTTATTACTCGCTTTAAATGCTTTTATAGTCTCATTATTGATTTTAAGTTGAATATTCTTTCATTTTTGGTTAACAAAGATTGTAATTGAATGTTTGCCTCAGGAAACGTGAAGCGAAAGCCATCTATTGACAAGAAAAGTTCATTTATAGTCACTCATTCCTTTGAAAGCGTTATTATTGATTTTAAATGGATTTATAATCTCATTATTGATTTTAAGTTCAATTTTCTTATAATTTTGTTTAAAACAGAATATAATTGAATGTTTGCCTCGAGAAACATGATTCGAAAGCCATCCACTGACGACAAAAGTTTATTTATAGTCACTCATGCCTTCGGAAGCCTTATTACCAGCTTTAAATAGTTTTATAGTCTCATTGTTGATTTTAAGTTGAATATTCTTACATTTTTGGTTAACAAAGATTGTAATTGAATGTGTGCCTCGGGAAACGTGAAGCGAAAGCCATCTATTGACAAGAAAAGTTCATTTATAGTCACTCATTCCTTTAAAAGCGTTATTATTGGTTTTAAATGGATTTATAATCTCATTATCGATTTGAAGTTCAATTTGCTTAGAATTTTGGTTAAAACAGAATATAATTGAATGTTTGCCTCGAGAAACGTGACGCGAAAGCCATCCATTGACAAGGAAAGTTTAGTTATAGTCACTCATGTTTTCGAAAGCCTTATTAATCGCTTTAAATGCTTTTATAGTCTCATTATTGATTTTAAGTTGAATATTCTTTCATTTTTGGTTAACAAAGATTGTAAGTGAATGTTTGCCTCGAGAAACGTGAAGCGAAAGCCATCTATTGTCAAGAAAAGTTCATTTATAGTCACTCATTCCTTTGAAAGCGTTATTATTGGTTTTAAATGGATTTATAATCTCATTATGGATTTTAAGTTCAATTTTCCTGTAATTTTGATTAAAACAGAATATAATTGAATGTTTGCCTCGACAAACGTGACGCGAAAGCCATCCATTGACAAGGAAAGCTTAGTTATAGTCACTCATGCTTTCGGAAGCCTTATTAATTGCTTTAAATGCTTTTATAGTCTCATTATTGATTTTAAGTTGAATATTCTTTCATTTTTTGTTAACAAAGATTGTAAGTGAATGTTTGCCTCGAGAAACGTGAAGCTAAAGCCATCTATTGTCAAGAAAAGTTCATTTATAGTCACTCATTCCTTTGAAAGCGTTATTATTGGTTTTAAATGGATTTATAATCTCATTATGGATTTTAAGTTCAATTTTCTTATAATTTTGGTTAAAACAGAATATAATTGAATGTTTGCCTCGAGAAACGTGACGCGAAAGCCATCCATTGACAAGGAAAGTTTAGTTATAGTCACTCATGCTTTCGGAAGCCTTATTAATCGCTTTAAATGCTTTTATAGTCTCATTATTGATTTTAAGTTGAATATTCTTACATTTTTGGTTAACAAAGATTGTAATTGAATGTTTGCCTCGAGAAACATGAAGCGAAAGCCATCAATTGACAAGAAAAGTTCATTTATAGTCACTCATTCCTTTGAAAGCGTTATTATTGGTTTTAAATGGATTTATAATCTCATTATTGATTTTAAGTTTAATTTTCTTACAATTTTGTTTAAAACAGAATATAATTGAGTGATTGCCTCGAGAAACATGACGCGAAAACCATCCATTGACAACAAAAGTTTATTTATAGTCACTCATGCCTTCGGAAGCCTTATTACTCGCTTTAAATAGTTTTATTGTCTCATTGTTGATTTTAAGTTGAATATTCTTACATTTTTGGTTAACAAAGATTGTAATTGAAAGTTTGCCACGGGAAACGTGAAGCGAAAGCCATCTATTGACAAGAAAAGTTCATTTATAGTCACTCATTCCTTTGAAAGCGTTATTATTGGTTTTAAATAGATTTATAATCTCATTATGGATTTTAAGTTCAATTTTCTTTTAATTTTGGTTAAAACATAATATAATTGAATGTTTACCTCGAGAAAGGTGACGCGAAAGCCATCCATTGACAAGAAAAGTTTATTTATAGTCACTCATTCCTTCAGAAGCCTTATTACTCGCTTTAAATGCTTTTACAGTCTCATTATTGATTTTAAGTTGAATATTCTTTCATTTTTGGTTAACAAAGATTGTAATTGAATGTTTGCCTCAGGAAACGTGAAGCGAAAGCCATCTATTGACAAGAAAAGTTCATTTATAGTCACTCATTCCTTTGAAAACGTTATTATTGATTTTAAATGGATTTATAATCTCATTATTGATTTTAAGTTCAATTTTCTTACAATTTTGCTTAAAACAGAATATAAATGAATGTTTGCCTCGAGAAACATGATTCGAAAGCCATCCACTGACGACAAAAGTTTATTTATAGTCACTCATGCCTTCGGAAGCCTTATTACCAGCTTTAAATAGTTTTATAGTCTCATTGTTGATTTTAAGTTGAATATTCTTACATTTTTGGTTAACAAAGATTGTAATTGAATGTGTGCCTCGGGAAACGTGAAGCGAAAGCCATCTATTGACAAGAAAAGTTCATTTATAGTCACTCATTCCTTTAAAAGCGTTATTATTGGTTTTAAATGGATTTATAATCTCATTATCGATTTGAAGTTCAATTTGCTTAGAATTTTGGTTAAAACAGAATATAATTGAATGTTTGCCTCGAGAAACGTGACGCGAAAGCCATCCATTGACAAGGAAAGTTTAGTTATAGTCACTCATGTTTTCGAAAGCCTTATTAATCGCTTTAAATGCTTTTATAGTCTCATTATTGATTTTAAGTTGAATATTCTTTCATTTTTGGTTAACAAAGATTGTAAGTGAATGTTTGCCTCGAGAAACGTGAAGCGAAAGCCATCTATTGTCAAGAAAAGTTCATTTATAGTCACTCATTCCTTTGAAAGCGTTATTATTGGTTTTAAATGGATTTATAATCTCATTATGGATTTTAAGTTCAATTTTCCTGTAATTTTGATTAAAACAGAATATAATTGAATGTTTGCCTCGACAAACGTGACGCGAAAGCCATCCATTGACAAGGAAAGCTTAGTTATAGTCACTCATGCTTTCGGAAGCCTTATTAATTGCTTTAAATGCTTTTATAGTCTCATTATTGATTTTAAGTTGAATATTCTTTCATTTTTTGTTAACAAAGATTGTAAGTGAATGTTTGCCTCGAGAAACGTGAAGCTAAAGCCATCTATTGTCAAGAAAAGTTCATTTATAGTCACTCATTCCTTTGAAAGCGTTATTATTGGTTTTAAATGGATTTATAATCTCATTATGGATTTTAAGTTCAATTTTCTTATAATTTTGGTTAAAACAGAATATAATTGAATGTTTGCCTCGAGAAACGTGACGCGAAAGCCATCCATTGACAAGGAAAGTTTAGTTATAGTCACTCATGCTTTCGGAAGCCTTATTAATCGCTTTAAATGCTTTTATAGTCTCATTATTGATTTTAAGTTGAATATTCTTACATTTTTGGTTAACAAAGATTGTAATTGAATGTTTGCCTCGAGAAACATGAAGCGAAAGCCATCAATTGACAAGAAAAGTTCATTTATAGTCACTCATTCCTTTGAAAGCGTTATTATTGGTTTTAAATGGATTTATAATCTCATTATTGATTTTAAGTTTAATTTTCTTACAATTTTGTTTAAAACAGAATATAATTGAGTGATTGCCTCGAGAAACATGACGCGAAAACCATCCATTGACAACAAAAGTTTATTTATAGTCACTCATGCCTTCGGAAGCCTTATTACTCGCTTTAAATAGTTTTATTGTCTCATTGTTGATTTTAAGTTGAATATTCTTACATTTTTGGTTAACAAAGATTGTAATTGAAAGTTTGCCACGGGAAACGTGAAGCGAAAGCCATCTATTGACAAGAAAAGTTCATTTATAGTCACTCATTCCTTTGAAAGCGTTATTATTGGTTTTAAATAGATTTATAATCTCATTATGGATTTTAAGTTCAATTTTCTTTTAATTTTGGTTAAAACATAATATAATTGAATGTTTACCTCGAGAAAGGTGACGCGAAAGCCATCCATTGACAAGAAAAGTTTATTTATAGTCACTCATTCCTTCAGAAGCCTTATTACTCGCTTTAAATGCTTTTACAGTCTCATTATTGATTTTAAGTTGAATATTCTTTCATTTTTGGTTAACAAAGATTGTAATTGAATGTTTGCCTCAGGAAACGTGAAGCGAAAGCCATCTATTGACAAGAAAAGTTCATTTATAGTCACTCATTCCTTTGAAAACGTTATTATTGATTTTAAATGGATTTATAATCTCATTATTGATTTTAAGTTCAATTTTCTTACAATTTTGTTTAAAACAGAATATAATTGAATGTTTGCCTCGAGAAACATGATTCGAAAGCCATCCACTGACGACAAAAGTTTATTTATAGTCACTCATGCCTTCGGAAGCCTTATTACCAGCTTTAAATAGTTTTATAGTCTCATTGTTGATTTTAAGTTGAATATTCTTACATTTTTGGTTAACAAAGATTGTAATTGAATGTGTGCCTCGGGAAACGTGAAGCGAAAGCCATCTATTGACAAGAAAAGTTCATTTATAGTCACTCATTCCTTTAAAAGCGTTATTATTGGTTTTAAATGGATTTATAATCTCATTATCGATTTGAAGTTCAATTTGCTTAGAATTTTGGTTAAAACAGAATATAATTGAATGTTTGCCTCGAGAAACGTGACGCGAAAGCCATCCATTGACAAGGAAAGTTTAGTTATAGTCACTCATGTTTTCGAAAGCCTTATTAATCGCTTTAAATGCTTTTATAGTCTCATTATTGATTTTAAGTTGAATATTCTTTCATTTTTGGTTAACAAAGATTGTAAGTGAATGTTTGCCTCGAGAAACGTGAAGCGAAAGCCATCTATTGTCAAGAAAAGTTCATTTATAGTCACTCATTCCTTTGAAAGCGTTATTATTGGTTTTAAATGGATTTATAATCTCATTATGGATTTTAAGTTCAATTTTCTTATAATTTTGGTTAAAACAGAATATAATTGAATGTTTGCCTCGAGAAACGTGACGCGAAAGCCATCCATTGACAAGGAAAGTTTAGTTATAGTCACTCATGCTTTCGGAAGCCTTATTAATCGCTTTAAATGCTTTTATAGTCTCATTATTGATTTTAAGTTGAATATTCTTATATTTTTGGTTAACAAAGATTGTAATTGAATGTTTGCCTCGAGAAACATGAAGCGAAAGCCATCAATTGACAAGAAAAGTTCATTTATAGTCACTCATTCCTTTGAAAGCGTTATTATTGGTTTTAAATGGATTTATAATCTCATTATTGATTTTAAGTTTAATTTTCTTACAATTTTGTTTAAAACAGAATATAATTGAGTGATTGCCTCGAGAAACATGACGCGAAAACCATCCATTGACTACAAAAGTTTATTTATAGTCACTCATACCTTCGGAAGCCTTATTACTCGCTTTAAATAGTTTTATAGTCTCATTGTTGATTTTAAGTTGAATATTCTTACATTTTTGGTTAACAAAGATTGTAATTGAAAGTTTGCCACGGGAAACGTGAAGCGAAAGCCATCTATTGACAAGAGAAGTTCATTTATAGTCACTCATTCCTTTGAAAGCGTTATTATTGGTTTTAAATGGATTTATAATCTCATTATGGATTTTAAGTTCAATTTTCTTTTAATTTTGGTTAAAAAATAATATAATTGAATGTTTACCTCGAGAAAGGTGACGCGAAAGCCATCCATTGACAAGAAAAGTTTATTTATAGTCACTCATTCCTTCAGAAGCCTTATTACTCGCTTTAAATGCTTTTATAGTCTCATTATTGATTTTAAGTTGAATATTCTTTCATTTTTGGTTAACAAAGATTGTAATTGAATGTTTGCCTCAGGAAACGTGAAGCGAAAGCCATCTATTGACAAGAAAAGTTCATTTATAGTCACTCATTCCTTTGAAAACGTTATTATTGATTTTAAATGGATTTATAATCTCATTATTGATTTTAAGTTCAATTTTCTTACAATTTTGTTTAAAACAGAATATAATTGAATGTTTGCCTCGAGAAACATGATTCGAAAGCCATCCACTGACGACAAAAGTTTATTTATAGTCACTCATGCCTTCGGAAGCCTTATTACCAGCTTTAAATAGTTTTATAGTCTCATTGTTGATTTTAAGTTGAATATTCTTACATTTTTGGTTAACAAAGATTGTAATTGAATGTGTGCCTTGGGAAACGTGAAGCGAAAGCCATCTATTGACAAGAAAAGTTCATTTATAGTCACTCATTCCTTTAAAAGCGTTATTATTGGTTTTAAATGGATTTATAATCTCATTATCGATTTGAAGTTCAATTTGCTTAGAATTTTGGTTAAAACAGAATATAATTGAATGTTTGCCTCGAGAAACGTGACGCGAAAGCCATCCATTGACAAGGAAAGTTTAGTTATAGTCACTCATGTTTTCGAAAGCCTTATTAATCGCTTTAAATGCTTTTATAGTCTCATTATTGATTTTAAGTTGAATATTCTTTCATTTTTGGTTAACAAAGATTGTAAGTGAATGTTTGCCTCGAGAAACGTGAAGCGAAAGCCATCTATTGACAAGAAAAGTTCATTTATAGTCACTCATTCCTTTGAAAGCGTTATTATTGGTTTTAAATGGATTTATAATCTCATTATTGATTTTAAGTTCAATTTTCTTACAATTTTGTTTAAAACAGAATATAATTGAATGATTGCCTCGAGAAACATGACGCGAAAACCATCCATTGACAACAAAAGTTTATTTATAGTCACTCATGCCTTCGGAAGCCTTATTACTCGCTTTAAATAGTTTTATAGTCTCATTGTTGATTTTAAGTTGAATATTCTTACATTTTTGGTTAACAAAGATTGTAATTGAAAGTTTGCCACGGGAAACGTGAAGCGAAAGCCCTCTATTGACAAGAAAAGTTCATTTATAGTCACTCATTCCTTTGAAAGCGTTATTATTGGTTTTAAATGGATTTATAATCTCATTATGGATTTTAAGTTCAATTTTCTTATAATTTTGGTTAAAATAGAATATAATTGAATGTTTACCTCGAGAAACGTGAAGCGAAAGCCATCTATTAGCAAGAAAAGTTCATTTATAGTCACTCATTCCTTTGAAAGCGTTATTATTGGTTTTAAATGGATTTATAATCTCATTATTGATTTTAAGTTCAATTTTCTTACAATTTTGTTTAAAACAGAATATAATTGAATGTTTGCCTCGTGAAACATGACGCGAAAACCATCCATTGACAACAAAAGTTTATTTATAGTAACTCATGCCTTCGGAAGCCTTATTACTCGCTTTAAATAGTTTTATAGTCTCATTGTTGATTTTAAGTTGAATATTCTTACATTTTTGGTTATCAAAGATTGTAATTGAATGTTTGCCTCGGGAAACTTTAAGCGAAAGCCATCTATTGACAAGAAAAGTTCATTTATAGTCACTCATTACTTTGAAAGAGTTATTATTGGTTTTAAATGGATTTATAATCTCATTATTGATTTTAAGTTCAATTTTCTTACAATTTTATTTAAAACAGAATATAATTGAATGTTTTCCTCGAGAAACGTGACGCGCAAGCCATCCATTGACAACAAAAGTTTATTTATAGTCACTCATGCCTTCGGAAGCCTTATTACTCGCTTTAAATAGTTTTATAGTCTCATTGTTGATTTTAAGTTGAATATTCTTACATTTTTGGTTATCAAAGATTGTAATTGAATGTTTGCCTCGGGAAACGTGAAGCGAAAGCCATCTATTGACAATAAAAGTTCATTTATAGTCACTCATTCCTTTGAAAGCGTTATTATTGGTTTTAAATGGATTTATAATCTCATTATTGATTTTAAGTTCAATTTTCTTATAATTTTGTTTAAAACAGAATATAATTGAATGTTTACCTCGAGAAACGTGACGCGAAAGCCATCCATTGACAACAAAAGTTTATTTATAGTCACTTATGCCTTCGGAAGCCTTATTACCCGCTTTAAATAGTTTTATAGTATCATTATTGATTTTAAGTTGAATATTCTTACATTTTTGGTTAAAACATATTATAATTGAATTTTAACCTCGGGAAATGTGAAGCGAAAGCCATCTATTCACAAGAAAAGTTCATTATAGTCACTCATTCCTTTGAAAGCGTTATTATTGGTTTTAAATGGATTTATAATCTCATTATGGATTTTAAGTTCAATTTTCTTATAATTTTGGTTAAAACAGAATATAATTGAATGTTTGCCTCGAGAAACGTGACGCGAAAGCCATCCATTGACAAGGAAAGTTTAGTTATAGTCACTCATGCCTTCGGAAGCCTTATTAATCGCTTTAAATGCTTTTATAGTCTCATTATTGATTTTAAGTTGAATATTTTTACATTTTTGGTTAACAAAGATTGTAATTGAATGTTTGCCTCGAGAAACATGAAGCGAAAGCCATCTATTGACAAGAAAAGTTCATTTATAGTCACTTATTCCTTTGAAAGCGTTATTATAGGTTTTAAATGGATTTATAATCTCATTATTGATTTTAAGTTCAATTTTCTTACAATTTTATTTAAAACAGAATATAATTGAATGTTTTCCTCGAGAAACGTGACGCGCAAGCCATCCATTGACAACAAAAGTTTATTTATAGTCACTCATGCCTTCGGAAGCCTTATTACTCGCTTTAAATAGTTTTATAGTCTCATTGTTGATTTTAAGTTGAATATTCTTACATTTTTGGTTATCAAAGATTGTAATTGAATGTTTGCCTCGGGAAACGTGAAGCGAAAGCCATCTATTGACAATAAAAGTTCATTTATAGTCACTCATTCCTTTGAAAGCGTTATTATTGGTTTTAAATGGATTTATAATCTCATTATTGATTTTAAGTTCAATTTTCTTATAATTTTGTTTAAAACAGAATATAATTGAATGTTTACCTCGAGAAACGTGACGCGAAAGCCATCCATTGACAACAAAAGTTTATTTATAGTCACTTATGCCTTCGGAAGCCTTATTACCCGCTTTAAATAGTTTTATAGTATCATTATTGATTTTAAGTTGAATATTCTTACATTTTTGATTAAAACATATTATAATTGAATTTTAACCTCGGGAAATGTGAAGCGAAAGCCATCTATTCACAAGAAAAGTTCATTATAGTCACTCATTCCTTTGAAAGCGTTATTATTGGTTTTAAATGGATTTATAATCTCATTATGGATTTTAAGTTCAATTTTCTTATAATTTTGGTTAAAACAGAATATAATTGAATGTTTGCCTCGAGAAACGTGACGCGAAAGCCATCCATTGACAAGGAAAGTTTAGTTATAGTCACTCATGCCTTCGGAAGCCTTATTAATCGCTTTAAATGCTTTTATAGTCTCATTATTGATTTTAAGTTGAATATTTTTACATTTTTGGTTAACAAAGATTGTAATTGAATGTTTGCCTCGAGAAACATGAAGCGAAAGCCATCTATTGACAAGAAAAGTTCATTTATAGTCACTTATTCCTTTGAAAGCGTTATTATAGGTTTTAAATGGATTTATAATCTCATTATTGATTTTAAGTTCAATTTTCTTACAATTTTATTTAAAACAGAATATAATTGAATGTTTTCCTCGAGAAACGTGACGCGCAAGCCATCCATTGACAACAAAAGTTTATTTATAGTCACTCATGCCTTCGGAAGCCTTATTACTCGCTTTAAATAGTTTTATAGTCTCATTGTTGATTTTAAGTTGAATATTCTTACATTTTTGGTTATCAAAGATTGTAATTGAATGTTTGCCTCGGGAAACGTGAAGCGAAAGCCATCTATTGACAATAAAAGTTCATTTATAGTCACTCATTCCTTTGAAAGCGTTATTATTGGTTTTAAATGGATTTATAATCTCATTATTGATTTTAAGTTCAATTTTCTTATAATTTTGTTTAAAACAGAATATAATTGAATGTTTACCTCGAGAAACGTGACGCGAAAGCCATCCATTGACAACAAAAGTTTATTTATAGTCACTTATGCCTTCGGAAGCCTTATTACCCGCTTTAAATAGTTTTATAGTATCATTATTGATTTTAAGTTGAATATTCTTACATTTTTGGTTAAAACATATTATAATTGAATTTTAACCTCGGGAAATGTGAAGCGAAAGCCATCTATTCACAAGAAAAGTTCATTATAGTCACTCATTCCTTTGAAAGCGTTATTATTGGTTTTAAATGGATTTATAATCTCATTATGGATTTTAAGTTCAATTTTCTTATAATTTTGGTTAAAACAGAATATAATTGAATGTTTGCCTCGAGAAACGTGACGCGAAAGCCATCCATTGACAAGGAAAGTTTAGTTATAGTCACTCATGCCTTCGGAAGCCTTATTAATCGCTTTAAATGCTTTTATAGTCTCATTATTGATTTTAAGTTGAATATTTTTACATTTTTGGTTAACAAAGATTGTAATTGAATGTTTGCCTCGAGAAACATGAAGCGAAAGCCATCTATTGACAAGAAAAGTTCATTTATAGTCACTTATTCCTTTGAAAGCGTTATTATAGGTTTTAAATGGATTTATAATCTCATTATTGATTTTAAGTTCAATTTTCTTATAATTTTGTTTAAAACAGAATATAATTGAATGTTTACCTCAAGAAACGTGACGTGAAAGCCATCCATTGACAACAAAAGTTTATTTATAGTCACTCATGCCTTCGGAAGCCTTGTTACCCGCTTTAAATAGTTTTATAGTCTCATTATTGATTTTAAGTTGAATATTCTTACATTTTTGGTTAAAACAGATTATAATTGAATGTTAGCCTCGGGAAACATGAAGCGAAAGCCATCTATTGACAAGAAAAGTTCATTTATAGTCACTCATTCCTTTGAAAGCGTTATTAATGGTTTCAAATGGATTTATAATCTCATTATTGATTTGAAGTTCAATTTTCTTGAAATTTTGGTTAAAACAGAATATAATTGAATGTTTGCCACGAGAAACGTGACGCGAAAGCCATCCATTGACAAGGAAAGTTTAGTTATAGTCACTCATGCCTTCGGAAGCCTTATTAATCGCTTTAGATGCTTTTATAGTCTCATTATTGATTTTAAGTTGAATATTCTTACATTTTTGGTTAACAAATATTGTAATTGAATGTTTGCCTCGAGAAACGTGAAGCGAAAGCCATCTATTGACAAGAAAAGTTCATTTATAGTCACTCATTCCTTTGAAAGCGTTATTATTGGTTTTAAATGGATTTATAATCTTATTATTGATTTTAAGTTCAATTTTCTTATAATTTTGTTTAAAATTGAATATAATTGAATGTTTACCTCGAGAAACGTGACGCGAAAGCCATCCATTGACAACAAAAGTTTATTTATAGTCACTTATGCCTTCGGAAGCCTTATTACCCGCTTTAAATAGTTTTATAGTCTCATTATTGATTTTAAGTTGAATATTCTTACATTTTCTGTTAAAACAGATTATAATTGAATGTTAGCCTCGGGAAACGTGAAGCAAAAGCAATCTATTGACAAGAAAAGTGCATTTATAGTCACTCATTCCTTTGAAAGCGTTATTATTGGTTTTAAATGGATTTATAATCTGATTATGGATTTTAAGTTCAATTTTCTTATAATTTTGGTTAAAACAGAATATGATTGAATGTTTACCTCGAGAAACAAGAAGCGAAAACCATTTATTGACAAGAAAAGTTCATTTATAGTCACTCATTCCTTTAAAAGCGTTATTATTGGTTTTAAATGGATTTATAATCTCATTATCGATTTGAAGTTCAATTTGCTTAGAAATTTTTGGTTAAAACAGAATATAATTGAATGTTTGCCTCGAGAAACGTGACGCGAAAGCCATCCATTGACAAGGAAAGTTTAGTTATAGTCACTCATGTTTTCGTAAGCCTTATTAATCGCTTTAAATGCTTTTATAGTCTCATTATTGATTTTAAGTTGAATATTCTTTCATTTTTGGTTAACAAAGATTGTAAGTGAATGTTTGCCTCGAGAAACGTGAAGCGAAAGCCATCTATTGTCAAGAAAAGTTCATTTATAGTCACTCATTCCTTTGAAAGCGTTATTATTGGTTTTAAATGGATTTATAATCTCATTATGGATTTTAAGTTCAATTTTCTTATAATTTTGGTTAAAACAGAATATAATTGAATGTTTGCCTCGAGAAACGTGACGCGAAAGCCATCCATTGACAAGGAAAGTTTAGTTATAGTCACTCATGCTTTCGGAAGCCTTATTAATCGCTTTAAATGCTTTTATAGTCTCATTATTGATTTTAAGTTGAATATTCTTACATTTTTGGTTAACAAAGATTGTAATTGAATGTTTGCCTCGAGAAACATGAAGCGAAAGCCATCAATTGACAAGAAAAGTTCATTTATAGTCACTCATTCCTTTGAAAGCGTTATTATTGGTTTTAAATGGATTTATAATCTCATTATTGATTTTAAGTTCAATTTTCTTACAATTTTGTTTAAAACAGAATATAATTGAATGATTGCCTCGAGAAACATGACGCGAAAACCATCCATTGACAACAAAAGTTTATTTATAGTCACTCATGCCTTCGGAAGCCTTATTACTCGCTTTAAATAGTTTTATAGTCTCATTGTTGATTTTAAGTTGGATATTCTTACATTTTTGGTTAACAAAGATTGTAATTGAAAGTTTGCCACGGGAAACGTGAAGCGAAAGCCATCTATTGACAAGAAAAGTTTATTTATAGTCACTCATTCCTTTGAAAGCGTTATTATTGGTTTTAAATGGATTTATAATCTCATTATGGATTTTAAGTTCAATTTTCTTATAATTTTGGTTAAAACAGAATATAATTGAATGTTTGCCTCGAGAAACGTGATGCGAAAGCCATCCATTGACAAGGAAAGTTTAGTTATAGTCACTCATGCTTTCGGAAGCCTTATTAATCGCTTTAAATGCTTTTATAGTCTCATTATTGATTTTAAGTTGAATATTCTTACATTTTTGGTTAACAAAGATTGTAATTGAATGTTTGCCTCGAGAAACATGAAGCGAAAGCCATCAATTGACAAGAAAAGTTCATTTATAGTCACTCATTCCTTTGAAAGCGTTATTATTGGTTTTAAATGGATTTATAATCTCATTATGGATTTTAAGTTCAATTTTCTTATAATTTTGGTTAAAACAGAATATAATTGAATGTTTACCTCGAGAAACGTGAAGCGAAAGCCATCTATTGGCAAGAAAAGTTCATTTATAGTCACTCATTCCTTTGAAAGCGTTATTATTGGTTTTAAATGGATTTATAATCTCATTATTGATTTTAAGTTCAATTTTCTTACAATTTTGTTTAAAACAGAATATAATTGAATGTTTGCCTCGTGAAACATGACGCGAAAACCATCCATTGACAACAAAAGTTTATTTATAGTAACTCATGCCTTCGGAAGCCTTATTACTCGCTTTAAATAGTTTTATAGTCTCATTGTTGATTTTAAGTTGAATATTCTTACATTTTTGGTTATCAAAGATTGTAATTGAATGTTTGCCTCGGGAAACTTTAAGCGAAAGCCATCTATTGATAAGAAAAGTTCATTTATAGTCACTCATTACTTTGAAAGTGTTATTATTGGTTTTAAATGGATTTATAATCTCATTATTGATTTTAAGTTCAATTTTCTTACAATTTTATTTAAAACAGAATATAATTGAATGTTTTCCTCAAGAAACGTGACGCGCAAGCCATCCATTGACAACAAAAGTTTATTTATAGTCACTCATGCCTTCGGAAGCCTTATTACTCGCTTTAAATAGTTTTATAGTCTCATTGTTGATTTTAAGTTGAATATTCTTACATTTTTGGTTATCAAAGATTGTAATTGAATGTTTGCCTCGAAAAACTTGAAGCGAAAGCCATCTATTGACAATAAAAGTTCATTTATAGTCACTCATTCCTTTGAAAGCGTTATTATTGGTTTTAAATGGATTTATAATCTCATTATTGATTTTAAGTTCAATTTTCTTATAATTTTGTTTAAAACAGAATATAATTGAATGTTTACCTCGAGAAGCGTGACGCGAAAGCCATCCATTGACAACAAAAGTTTATTTATAGTCACTTATGCCTTCGGAAGCCTTATTACCCGCTTTAAATAGTTTTATAGTATCATTATTGATTTTAAGTTGAATATTCTTACATTTTTGGTTAAAACATATTATAATTGAATTTTAACCTCGGGAAATGTGAAGCGAAAGCCATCTATTCACAAGAAAAGTTCATTATAGTCACTCATTCCTTTGAAAGCGTTATTATTGGTTTTAAATGGATTTATAATCTCATTATGGATTTTAAGTTCAATTTTCTTATAATTTTGGTTAAAACAGAATATAATTGAATGTTTGCCTCGAGAAACGTGACGCGAAAGCCATCCATTGACAAGGAAAGTTTAGTTATAGTCACTCATGCCTTCGGAAGCCTTATTAATCGCTTTAAATGCTTTTATAGTCTCATTATTGATTTTAAGTTGAATATTTTTACATTTTTGGTTAACAAAGATTGTAATTGAATGTTTGCCTCGAGAAACATGAAGCGAAAGCCATCTATTGACAAGAAAAGTTCATTTATAGTCACTTATTCCTTTGAAAGCGTTATTATAGGTTTTAAATGGATTTATAATCTCATTATTGATTTTAAGTTCAATTTTCTTATAATTTTGTTTAAAACAGAATATAATTGAATGTTTACCTCAAGAAACGTGACGTGAAAGCCATCCATTGACAACAAAAGTTTATTTATAGTCACTCATGCCTTCGGAAGCCTTGTTACCCGCTTTAAATAGTTTTATAGTCTCATTATTGATTTTAAGTTGAATATTCTTACATTTTTGGTTAAAACAGATTATAATTGAATGTTAGCCTCGGGAAACATGAAGCGAAAGCCATCTATTGACAAGAAAAGTTCATTTATAGTCACTCATTCCTTTGAAAGCGTTATTAATGGTTTCAAATGGATTTATAATCTCATTATTGATTTGAAGTTCAATTTTCTTGAAATTTTGGTTAAAACAGAATATAATTGAATGTTTGCCACGAGAAACGTGACGCGAAAGCCATCCATTGACAAGGAAAGTTTAGTTATAGTCACTCATGCCTTCGGAAGCCTTATTAATCGCTTTAGATGCTTTTATAGTCTCATTATTGATTTTAAGTTGAATATTCTTACATTTTTCGTTAACAAATATTGTAATTGAATGTTTGCCTCGAGAAACGTGAAGCGAAAGCCATCTATTGACAAGAAAAGTTCATTTATAGTCACTCATTCCTTTGAAAGCGTTATTATTGGTTTTAAATGGATTTATAATCTTATTATTGATTTTAAGTTCAATTTTCTTATAATTTTGTTTAAAATTGAATATAATTGAATGTTTACCTCGAGAAACGTGACGCGAAAGCCATCCATTGACAACAAAAGTTTATTTATAGTCACTTATGCCTTCGGAAGCCTTATTAGCCGCTTTAAATAGTTTTATAGTCTCATTATTGATTTTAAGTTGAATATTCTTACATTTTCTGTTAAAACAGATTATAATTGAATGTTAGCCTCGGGAAACGTGAAGCAAAAGCAATCTATTGACAAGAAAAGTGCATTTATAGTCACTCATTCCTTTGAAAGCGTTATTATTGGTTTTAAATGGATTTATAATCTGATTATGGATTTTAAGTTCAATTTTCTTATAATTTTGGTTAAAACAGAATATAATTGAATGTTTACCTCGAGAAACAAGAAGCGAAAACCATTTATTGACAAGAAAAGTTCATTTATAGTCACTCATTCCTTTAAAAGCGTTATTATTGGTTTTAAATGGATTTATAATCTCATTATCGATTTGAAGTTCAATTTGCTTAGAAATTTTTGGTTAAAACAGAATATAATTGAATGTTTGCCTCGAGAAACGTGACGCGAAAGCCATCCATTGACAAGGAAAGTTTAGTTATAGTCACTCATGTTTTCGTAAGCCTTATTAATCGCTTTAAATGCTTTTATAGTCTCATTATTGATTTTAAGTTGAATATTCTTTCATTTTTGGTTAACAAAGATTGTAAGTGAATGTTTGCCTCGAGAAACGTGAAGCGAAAGCCATCTATTGTCAAGAAAAGTTCATTTATAGTCACTCATTCCTTTGAAAGCGTTATTATTGGTTTTAAATGGATTTATAATCTCATTATGGATTTTAAGTTCAATTTTCTTATAATTTTGGTTAAAACAGAATATAATTGAATGTTTGCCTCGAGAAACGTGACGCGAAAGCCATCCATTGACAAGGAAAGTTTAGTTATAGTCACTCATGCTTTCGGAAGCCTTATTAATCGCTTTAAATGCTTTTATAGTCTCATTATTGATTTTAAGTTGAATATTCTTACATTTTTGGTTAACAAAGATTGTAATTGAATGTTTGCCTCGAGAAACATGAAGCGAAAGCCATCAATTGACAAGAAAAGTTCATTTATAGTCACTCATTCCTTTGAAAGCGTTATTATTGGTTTTAAATGGATTTATAATCTCATTATTGATTTTAAGTTCAATTTTCTTACAATTTTGTTTAAAACAGAATATAATTGAATGATTGCCTCGAGAAACATGACGCGAAAACCATCCATTGACAACAAAAGTTTATTTATAGTCACTCATGCCTTCGGAAGCCTTATTACTCGCTTTAAATAGTTTTATAGTCTCATTGTTGATTTTAAGTTGGATATTCTTACATTTTTGGTTAACAAAGATTGTAATTGAAAGTTTGCCACGGGAAACGTGAAGCGAAAGCCATCTATTGACAAGAAAAGTTTATTTATAGTCACTCATTCCTTTGAAAGCGTTATTATTGGTTTTAAATGGATTTATAATCTCATTATGGATTTTAAGTTCAATTTTCTTATAATTTTGGTTAAAACAGAATATAATTGAATGTTTGCCTCGAGAAACGTGATGCGAAAGCCATCCATTGACAAGGAAAGTTTAGTTATAGTCACTCATGCTTTCGGAAGCCTTATTAATCGCTTTAAATGCTTTTATAGTCTCATTATTGATTTTAAGTTGAATATTCTTACATTTTTGGTTAACAAAGATTGTAATTGAATGTTTGCCTCGAGAAACATGAAGCGAAAGCCATCAATTGACAAGAAAAGTTCATTTATAGTCACTCATTCCTTTGAAAGCGTTATTATTGGTTTTAAATGGATTTATAATCTCATTATGGATTTTAAGTTCAATTTTCTTATAATTTTGGTTAAAACAGAATATAATTGAATGTTTACCTCGAGAAACGTGAAGCGAAAGCCATCTATTGGCAAGAAAAGTTCATTTATAGTCACTCATTCCTTTGAAAGCGTTATTATTGGTTTTAAATGGATTTATAATCTCATTATTGATTTTAAGTTCAATTTTCTTACAATTTTGTTTAAAACAGAATATAATTGAATGTTTGCCTCGTGAAACATGACGCGAAAACCATCCATTGACAACAAAAGTTTATTTATAGTAACTCATGCCTTCGGAAGCCTTATTACTCGCTTTAAATAGTTTTATAGTCTCATTGTTGATTTTAAGTTGAATATTCTTACATTTTTGGTTATCAAAGATTGTAATTGAATGTTTGCCTCGGGAAACTTTAAGCGAAAGCCATCTATTGATAAGAAAAGTTCATTTATAGTCACTCATTACTTTGAAAGTGTTATTATTGGTTTTAAATGGATTTATAATCTCATTATTGATTTTAAGTTCAATTTTCTTACAATTTTATTTAAAACAGAATATAATTGAATGTTTTCCTCAAGAAACGTGACGCGCAAGCCATCCATTGACAACAAAAGTTTATTTATAGTCACTCATGCCTTCGGAAGCCTTATTACTCGCTTTAAATAGTTTTATAGTCTCATTGTTGATTTTAAGTTGAATATTCTTACATTTTTGGTTATCAAAGATTGTAATTGAATGTTTGCCTCGAAAAACTTGAAGCGAAAGCCATCTATTGACAATAAAAGTTCATTTATAGTCACTCATTCCTTTGAAAGCGTTATTATTGGTTTTAAATGGATTTATAATCTCATTATTGATTTTAAGTTCAATTTTCTTATAATTTTGTTTAAAACAGAATATAATTGAATGTTTACCTCGAGAAGCGTGACGCGAAAGCCATCCATTGACAACAAAAGTTTATTTATAGTCACTTATGCCTTCGGAAGCCTTATTACCCGCTTTAAATAGTTTTATAGTATCATTATTGATTTTAAGTTGAATATTCTTACATTTTTGGTTAAAACATATTATAATTGAATTTTAACCTCGGGAAATGTGAAGCGAAAGCCATCTATTCACAAGAAAAGTTCATTATAGTCACTCATTCCTTTGAAAGCGTTATTATTGGTTTTAAATGGATTTATAATCTCATTATGGATTTTAAGTTCAATTTTCTTATAATTTTGGTTAAAACAGAATATAATTGAATGTTTGCCTCGAGAAACGTGACGCGAAAGCCATCCATTGACAAGGAAAGTTTAGTTATAGTCACTCATGCCTTCGGAAGCCTTATTAATCGCTTTAAATGCTTTTATAGTCTCATTATTGATTTTAAGTTGAATATTTTTACATTTTTGGTTAACAAAGATTGTAATTGAATGTTTGCCTCGAGAAACATGAAGCGAAAGCCATCTATTGACAAGAAAAGTTCATTTATAGTCACTTATTCCTTTGAAAGCGTTATTATAGGTTTTAAATGGATTTATAATCTCATTATTGATTTTAAGTTCAATTTTCTTATAATTTTGTTTAAAACAGAATATAATTGAATGTTTACCTCAAGAAACGTGACGTGAAAGCCATCCATTGACAACAAAAGTTTATTTATAGTCACTCATGCCTTCGGAAGCCTTGTTACCCGCTTTAAATAGTTTTATAGTCTCATTATTGATTTTAAGTTGAATATTCTTACATTTTTGGTTAAAACAGATTATAATTGAATGTTAGCCTCGGGAAACATGAAGCGAAAGCCATCTATTGACAAGAAAAGTTCATTTATAGTCACTCATTCCTTTGAAAGCGTTATTAATGGTTTCAAATGGATTTATAATCTCATTATTGATTTGAAGTTCAATTTTCTTGAAATTTTGGTTAAAACAGAATATAATTGAATGTTTGCCACGAGAAACGTGACGCGAAAGCCATCCATTGACAAGGAAAGTTTAGTTATAGTCACTCATGCCTTCGGAAGCCTTATTAATCGCTTTAGATGCTTTTATAGTCTCATTATTGATTTTAAGTTGAATATTCTTACATTTTTCGTTAACAAATATTGTAATTGAATGTTTGCCTCGAGAAACGTGAAGCGAAAGCCATCTATTGACAAGAAAAGTTCATTTATAGTCACTCATTCCTTTGAAAGCGTTATTATTGGTTTTAAATGGATTTATAATCTTATTATTGATTTTAAGTTCAATTTTCTTATAATTTTGTTTAAAATTGAATATAATTGAATGTTTACCTCGAGAAACGTGACGCGAAAGCCATCCATTGACAACAAAAGTTTATTTATAGTCACTTATGCCTTCGGAAGCCTTATTACCCGATTTAAATAGTTTTATAGTCTCATTATTGATTTTAAGTTGAATATTCTTACATTTTCTGTTAAAACAGATTATAATTGAATGTTAGCCTCGGGAAACGTGAAGCAAAAGCAATCTATTGACAAGAAAAGTGCATTTATAGTCACTCATTCCTTTGAAAGCGTTATTATTGGTTTTAAATGGATTTATAATCTGATTATGGATTTTAAGTTCAATTTCCTTATAATTTTGGTTAAAACAGAATATAATTGAATGTTTACCTCGAGAAACAAGAAGCGAAAACCATTTATTGATAAGAAAAGTTCATTTATAGTCACTCATTCCTTTAAAAGCGTTATTATTGGTTTTAAATGGATTTATAATCTCATTATGGATTTTAAGTTCAATTTTCTTATAATTTTGGTTAAAACAGAATATAATTGAATATTTGCCTCGAGAAACATGATTCGAAAGCCATCCACTGACGACAAAAGTTTATTTATAGTCACTCATGCCTTCGGAAGCCTTATTACCAGCTTTAAATAGTTTTATAGTCTCATTGTTGATTTTAAGTTGAATATTCTTACATTTTTGGTTAACAAAGATTGTAATTGAATGTGTGCCTCGGGAAACGTGAAGCGAAAGCCATCTATTGACAAGAAAAGTTCATTTATAGTCACTCATTCCTTTAAAAGCGTTATTATTGGTTTTAAATGGATTTATAATCTCATTATTGATTTGAATTTCAATTTTCTTGAAATTTTGGTTAAAACAGAATATAATTGAATGTTTGCCATGAGAAACGTGACGCGAAAGCCATCCATTGACAAGGAAAGTTTAGTTATAGTCACTCATGCCTTCGGAAGCCTTATTAATCGCTTTAGATGCTTTTATAGTCTCATTATTGATTTTAAGTTGAATATTCTTACATTTTTGGTTAACAAATATTGTAATTGAATGTTTGCCTCGAGAAACGTGAAGCGAAAGCCATCTATTGACAAGAAAAGTTCATTTATAGTCACTCATTCCTTTGAAAGCGTTATTATTGGTTTTAAATGGATTTATAATCTGATTATGGATTTTAAGTTCAATTTCCTTATAATTTTGTTTAAAATTGAATATAATTGAATGTTTACCTCGAGAAACAAGAAGCGAAAACCATTTATTGATAAGAAAAGTTCATTTATAGTCACTCATTCCTTTAAAAGCGTTATTATTGGTTTTAAATGGATTTATAATCTCATTATGGATTTTAAGTTCAATTTTCTTATAATTTTGGTTAAAACAGAATATAATTGAATATTTGCCTCGAGAAACATGATTCGAAAGCCATCCACTGACGACAAAAGTTTATTTATAGTCACTCATGCCTTCGGAAGCCTTATTACCAGCTTTAAATAGTTTTATAGTCTCATTGTTGATTTTAAGTTGAATATTCTTACATTTTTGGTTAACAAAGATTGTAATTGAATGTGTGCCTCGGGAAACGTGA
Organism: Theobroma cacao; assembly: GCF_053813885.1. NCBI lineage: Eukaryota > Viridiplantae > Streptophyta > Magnoliopsida > Malvales > Malvaceae > Theobroma > Theobroma cacao. Next base: position 28,487,670 of record NC_142647.1, read on the forward strand.
AGCGAAAGCCATCTATTGACAAGAAAAGTTCATTTATAGTCACTCATTCCTTTAAAAGCGTTATTATTGGTTTTAAATCAATTTATAATCTCATTATCGATTTGAAATTCAATTTGCTTAGAATTTTGGTTAAAACAGAATATAATTGAATGTTTGCCTCGAGAAACGCGACGCGAAAGCCATCAATTGACAAGGAAAGTTTAGTTATAGTCACTCATGTTTTCGAAAGCCTTATTAATCGCTTTAAATGCTTTTATAGTCTCATTATTGATTTTAAGATGAATATTCTTTCATTTTTGGTTAACAAAGATTGTAAGTGAATGTTTGCCTCGAGAAACGTGAAGCGAAAGCCATCTATTGTCAAGAAAAGTTCATTTATAGTCACTCATTCCTTTGAAAGCGTTATTATTGGTTTTAAATGGATTTATAATCTCATTATGGATTTTAAATTCAATTTTCTTATAATTTTGGTTAAAACAGAATATAATTGAATGTTTGCCTCGAGAAACGTGACGCGAAAGCCATCCATTGATAAGGAAAGTTTAGTTATAGTCACTCATTCCTTCAGAAGCCTTATTACTCGCTTTAAATGCTTTTATAGTCTCATTATGGATTTTAAGTTCAATTTTCTTATAATTTTGGTTAAAACAGAATATAAGTGAATGTTTGCCTCGAGAAACGTGAAGCGAAAGCCATCTATTGTCAAGAAAAGTTCATTTATAGTCACTCATTCCTTTGAAAGCGTTATTATTGGTTTTAAATGGATTTATAATCTCATTATAGATTTTAAGTTCAATTTTCTTATAATTTTGGTTAAAACAGAATATAATTGAATGTTTACCTCGAGAAAGGTGACGCGAAAGCCATCCATTGACAAGAAAAGTTTATTTATAGTCACTCATTCCTTCAGAAGCCTTATTACTCGCTTTAAATGCTTTTATAGTCTCATTATTGATTTTAAGTTGCATATTCTTTCATTTTTGGTTAACAAAGATTGTAATTGAATGTTTGCCTCAGGAAACGTGAAGCGAAAGCCATCTATTGACAAGAAAAGTTCATTTATAGTCACTCATTCCTTTGAAAGCGTTATTATTGATTTTAAATGGATTTATAATCTCATTATTGATTTTAAGTTCAATTTTCTTACAATTTTGTTTAAAACAGAATATAATTGAATGTTTGCCTCGAGAAACATGATTCAAAAGCCATCCACTGACGACAAAAGTTTATTTATAGTCACTCATGCCTTCGGAAGCCTTATTACCAGCTTTAAATAGTTTTATAGTCTCATTGTTGATTTTAAGTTGAATATTCTTACATTTTTGGTTAACAAAGATTGTAATTGAATGTGTGCCTCGGGAAACGTAAAGCGAAAGCCATCTATTGACAAGAAAAGTTCATTTATAGTCACTCATTCCTTTAAAAGCGTTATTATTGGTTTTAAATGGATTTATAATCTCATTATCGATTTGAAGTTCAATTTGCTTAGAATTTTGGTTAAAACAGAATATAATTGAATGTTTGCCTCGAGAAACGTGACGCGAAAGCCATCCATTGACAAGGAAAGTTTAGTTATAGTCACTCATGTTTTCGAAAGCCTTATTAATCGCTTTAAATGCTTTTATAGTCTCATTATTGATTTTAAGTTGAATATTCTTTCATTTTTGGTTAACAAAGATTGTAAGTGAATGTTTGCCTCGAGAAACGTGAAGCGAAAGCCATCTATTGTCAAGAAAAGTTCATTTATAGTCACTCATTCCTTTGAAAGCGTTATTATTGGTTTTAAATGGATTTATAATCTCATTATGGATTTTAAGTTCAATTTTCTTATAATTTTGGTTAAAACAGAATATAATTGAATGTTTGCCTCGAGAAACGTGACGCGAAAGCCATCCATTGACAAGGAAAGTTTAGTTATAGTCACTCATGCTTTCGGAAGCCTTATTAATCGCTTTAAATGCTTTTATAGTCTCATTATTGATTTTAAGTTGAATATTCTTACATTTTTGGTTAACAAAGATTGTAATTGAATGTTTGCCTCGAGAAACATGAAGCGAAAGCCATCAATTGACAAGAAAAGTTCATTTATAGTCACTCATTCCTTTGAAAGCGTTATTATTGGTTTTAAATGGATTTATAATCTCATTATTGATTTTAAGTTCAATTTTCTTACAATTTTGTTTAAAACAGAATACAATTGAATGATTGCCTCGAGAAACATGACGCGAAAACCATCCATTGACAACAAAAGTTTATTTATAGTCACTCATGCCTTCGAAAGCCTTATTACTCGCTTTAAATAGTTTTATAGTCTCATTGTTGATTTTAAGTTGAATATTCTTACATTTTTGGTTAACAAACATTGTAATTCAAAGTTTGCCACGGGAAACGTGAAGCGAAAGCCATCTATTGACAAGAAAAGTTCATTTATAGTCACTCATTCCTTTGAAAGCGTTATTATTGGTTTTAAATGGATTTATAATCTCATTATGGATTTTAAGTTCAATTTTCTTATAATTTTGGTTAAAACAGAATATAATTGAATGTTTACCTCGAGAAACGTGAAGCGAAAGCCATCTATTGGCAAGAAAAGTTCATTTATAGTCACTCATTCCTTTGAAAGCGTTATTATTGGTTTTAAATGGATTTATAAACTCATTATTGATTTTAAGTTCAATTTTCTTACAATTTTGTTTAAAACAGAATATAATTGAATGTTTGCCTCGTGAAACATGACGCGAAAACCATCCATTGACAACAAAAGTTTATTTATAGTAACTCATGCCTTCGGAAGCCTTATTACTCGCTTTAAATAGTTTTATAGTCTCATTGTTGATTTTAAGTTGAATATTCTTACATTTTTGGTTATCAAAGATTGTAATTGAATGTTTGCCTCGGGAAACTTGAAGCGAAAGCCATCTATTGATAAGAAAAGTTCATTTATAGTCACTCATTACTTTGAAAGTGTTATTATTGGTTTTAAATGGATTTATAATCTCATTATTGATTTTAAGTTCAATTTTCTTACAATTTTATTTAAAACAGAATATAATTGAATGTTTGCCTCGAGAAACGTGACGCGCAAGCCATCCATTGACAACAAAATTTTATTTATAGTCACTCATGCCTTCGGAAGCCTTATTACTCCCTTTAAATAGTTTTATAGTCTCATTGTTGATTTTAAGTTGAATATTCTTACATTTTTGGTTATCAAAGATTGTAATTGAATGTTTGCCTCGGGAAACTTGAAGCGAAAGCCATCTATTGACAATAAAAGTTCATTTATAGTCATTCATTCCTTTGAAACCGTTATTATTGGTTTTAAATGGATTTATAATCTCATTATTGATTTTAAGTTCAATTTTCTTATAATTTTGTTTAAAACAGAATATAATTGAATGTTTACCTCGAGAAACGTGACGCGAAAGCCATCCATTGACAACAAAAGTTTATTTATAGTCACTCATGCCTTCGGAAGTCTTATTACCCGCTTCAAATAGTTTTATAGTATCATTATTGATTTTAAGTTGAATATTCTTACAGTTTTGGTTAAAACAGATTATAATTGAATTTTAACCTCGGGAAATGTGAAGCGAAAGCCATCTATTCACAAGAAAAGTTCATTTATAGTCACTCATTCCTTTAAAAGCGTTATTATTGGTTTTAAATGGATTTATAATCTCATTATGGATTTTAAGTTCAATTTTCTTATAATTTTGGTTAAAACAGAATATAATTGAATGTTTGCCTCGAGAAACGTGACGCGAAAGCCATCCATTGACAAGGAAAGTTTAGTTATAGTCACTCATGCCTTCGGAAGCCTTATTAATCGCTTTAAATGCTTTTATAGTCTCATTATTGATTTTAAGTTGAATATTTTTACATTTTTGGTTAACAAAGATTGTAATTGAATATTTGCCTCGAGAAACGTGAAGCGAAAGCCATCTATTGACAAGAAAAGTTCATTTATAGTCACTTATTGCTTTGAAAGCGTTATTATAGGTTTTAAATGGATTTATAATCTCATTATTGATTTTAAGTTCAATTTTCTTATAATTTTGTTTAAAACAGAATATAATTGAATGTTTACCTCGAGAAACGTGACGCGAAAGCCATCCATTGACAACAAAAGTTTATTTATAGTCACTCATGCCTTCGGAAGCCTTGTTACCCGCTTTAAATAGTTTTATAGTCTCATTATTGATTTTAAGTTGAATATTCTTACATTTTTGGTTAAAACAGATTATAATTGAATGTTAGCCTCGGGAAACATGAAGAGAAAGCCATCTATTGACAAGAAAAGTTCATTTATAGTCACTCATTCCTTTGAAAGCGTTATTAATGGTTTTAAATGGATTTATAATCTCATTATTGATTTGAAGTTCAATTTTCTTAAAATTTTGGTTAAAACAGAATATAATTGAATGTTTGCCAAGAGAAACGTGACGCGAAAGCCATCCACTGACAAGGAAAGTTTAGTTATAGTCACTCATGCCTTCGGAAGCCTTATTAATCGCTTTAGATGCTTTTATAGTCTCATTATTGATTTTGAGTTGAATATTCTTACATTTTTGGTTAACAAATATTGTAATTGAATGTTTGCCTCGAGAAACGTGAAGCGAAAGCCATCTATTGACAAGAAAAGTTCATTTATAGTCACTCATTCCTTTGAAAGCGTTATTATTGGTTTTAAATGGATTTATAATCTTATTATTGATTTTAAGTTCAATTTTCTTATAATTTTGTTTAAAATTGTATATAATTGAATGTTTACCTCGAGAAACGTGACGCGAAAGCCATCCATTGACAACAAAAGTTTATTTATAGTCACTTATGCCTTCGGAAGCCTTATTACCCGCCTTAAATAGTTTTATAGTCTCATTATTGATTTTAAGTTGAATATTCTTACATTTTCTGTTAAAACAGATTATAATTGAATGTTAGCCTCGGGAAACGTGAAGCAAAAGCAATCTATTGGCAAGAAAATTACATTTATAGTCACTCATTCCTTTGAAAGCGTTATTATTGGTTTTAAATGGATTTATAATCTGATTATGGATTTTAAGTTCAATTTTCTTATAATTTTGGTTAAAACAGAATATAATTGAATGTTTACCTCGAGAAACATGAAGCGAAAACCATTTATTGATAAGAAAAGTTCATTTATAGTCACTCATTCCTTTAAAAGCGTTATTATTGGTTTTAAATGGATTTATAATCTCATTATGGATTTTAAGTTCAATTTTCTTATAATTTTGGTTAAAACAGAATATAATTGAATGTTTACCTCGAGAAACGTGAAGCGAAAGCCATCTATTGGCAAAAAAAGTTCATTTATAGTCACTCATTCCTTTGAAAGCGTTATTATTGGTTTTAAATAGATTTATAATCTCATTATTGATTTTAAGTTCAATTTTCTTACAATTTTATTTAAAACAGAATATAATTGAATGTTTGCCTCGTGAAACATGACGCGAAAACCATCCATTGACAACAAAAGTTTATTTATAGTAACGCATGCCTTCGGAAGCCTTATTACTCGCTTTAAATAGTTTTATAGTCTCATTTTTGATTTTAAGTTGAATATTCTTAAATTTTTGGTTATCAAAGATTGTAATTGAATGTTTGCCTCGGGAAACTTGAAGCAAAAGCCATCTATTGACAAGAAAAGTTCATTTATAGTCACTCATTACTTTGAAAGTGTTATTATTGGTTTTAAATGGATTTATAATCTCATTATTGATTTTAAGTTCAATTTTCTTACAATTTTATTTAAAACAGAATATAATTGAATGTTTGCCTCGAGAAATGTGACGCGCAAGCCATCCATTGACAACAAAAGCTTATTTATAGTCACTCATGCCTTCGGAAGCCTTATTACTCGCTTTAAATAGTTTTATAGTCTCATTGTTGATTTTAAGTTAAATATTCTTACATTTTTGGTTATCAAAGATTGTAATTGAATGTTTGCCTCGGGAAACTTGAAGCGAAAGCCATCTATTGACAATAAAAGTTCATTTATAGTCATTCATTCCTTTGAAAGCGTTATAATTGGTTTTAAATGGATTTATAATCTCATTATTGATTTTAAGTTCAATTTTCTTATAATTTTGTTTAAAACAGAATATAATTGAATGTTTACCTCGAGAAACGTGACGCGAAAGCCATCCATTGACAACAAAAGTTTCTTTATAGTCACTCATGCCTTCGGAAGTCTTATTACCCGCTTTAAATAGTTTTATAGTATCATTATTGATTTTAAGTTGAATATTCTTACATTTTTGGTTAAAACAGATTATAATTGAATTTTAACCTCGGGAAATGTGAAGCGAAAGCCATCTATTCATAAGAAAAGTTCATTTATAGTCACTCATTCCTTTGAAAGCGTTATTATTGGTTTTAAATGGATTTATAATCTCATTATGGATTTTAAGTTCAATTTTCTTATAATTTTGGTTAAAACAGAATATAATTGAATGTTTGCCTCGAGAAACGTGACGCGAAAGCCATCCATTGACAAGGAAAGTTTAGTTATAGTCACTCATGCCTTCGGAAGCCTTATTAATCGCTTTAAATGCTTTTATAGTCTCATTATTGATTTTAAGTTGAATATTTTTACATTTTTGGTTAACAAAGATTGTAATTGAATGTTTGCCTCGAGAAACGTGAAGCGAAAGCCATCTATTGACAAGAAAAGTTCATTTATAGTCACTTATTCCTTTGAAAGCGTTATTATAGGTTTTAAATGGATTTATAATCTCATTATTGATTTTAAGTTCAATTTTCTTATAATTTTGTTTAAAACAGAATATAATTGAATGTTTACCTCGAGAAACGTGACGCGAAAGCCATCCATTGACAACAAAAGTTTATTTATAGTCACTCATGCCTTCGGAAGCCTTGTTACCCACTTTAAATAGTTTTATAGTCTCATTATTGATTTTAAGTTGAATATTCTTACATTTTTGGTTAAAACAGATTATTATTGAATTTTAACCTCGGGAAATGTGAAGCGAAAGCCATCTATTGACAAGAAAAGTTCATTTATAGTCACTCATTCCTTTGAAAGCGTTATTATTGGTTTTAAATGGATTTATAATCTTATTATTGATTTTAAGTTCAATTTTCTTATAATTTTGTTTAAAATTGAATATAATTGAATGTTTACCTCGAGAAACGTGACGCGAAAGCCATCCATTGACAACAAAAGTTTATTTATAGTCACTTATGCCTTCGGAAGCCTTATTACCCGCCTTAAATAGTTTTATAGTCTCATTATTGATTTTAAGTTGAATATTCTTACATTTTCTGTTAAAACAGATTATAATTGAATGTTAGCCTCGGGAAACGTGAAGCAAAAGCAATCTATTGACAAGAAAAGTGCATTTATAGTCACTCATTCCTTTGAAAGCATTATTAATGGTTTTAAATGGATTTATAATCTGATTATGGATTTTAAGTTCAATTTTCTTATAATTTTGGTTAAAACAGAATATAATTGAATGTTTACCTCGAGAAACATTAAGCAAAAACCATTTATTGATAAGAAAAGTTCATTTATAGTCACTCATTCCTTTAAAAGCGTTATTATTGGTTTTAAATGGATTTATAATCTCATTATGGATTTTAAGTTCAATTTTCTTTTAATTTTGGTTAAAACAGAATATAATTGAATGTTTACCTCGAGAAAGGTGATGCGAAAGCCATCCATTGACAAGAAAAGTTTATTTATAGTCACTCATTTCTTCAGAAGCCTTATTACTCGTTTTAAATGCTTTTATAGTCTCATTATTGATTTTAAGTTGAATATTCTTTCCTTTTTGGTTAACAAAGATTGTAATTGAATGTTTGCCTCAGGAAACGTGAAGCGAAAGCTATCTATTGACAAGAAAAGTTCATTTATAGTCACTCATTTCTTTGAAAGCGTTATTATTGATTTTAAATGGATTTATAATCTCATTATCGATTTTAAGTTCCATTTTCTTAAAATTTTGTTTAAAATAGAATATAATTGAATGTTTGCCTCGAGAAACATGATGCGAAAGCCATCCATTGACAACAAAAGTTTATTTATAGTCACTCATGCCTTCGGAAGCCTTATTACCAGCTTTAAATAGTTTTATAGTCTCATTGTTGATTTTAAGTTGAATATTCTTACATTTTTGGTTAACAAAGATTGTAATTGAATGTGTGCCTCGGGAAACGTGAAGCGAAAGCCATCTATTGACAAGAAAAGTTCATTTATAGTCACTCATTCCTTTGAAAGCGTTATTATTGGTTTTAAATGGATTTATAAACTCATTATCGATTTGAAATTCAATTTGCTTAGAATTTTGGTTAAAACAGAATATAATTGAATGTTTCCCTCGAGAAACGTGACGCGAAAGCCATCCATTGACAAGGAAAGTTTAGTTATAGTCACTCATGTTTTCGGAAGCCTTATAATCGCTTTAAATGCTTTTATAGTCTCATTATTGATTTTAAGTTGAATATTCTTACATTTTTGGGTAACAAAGATTGTAATTGAATGTTTGCCTCGAGAAACATGAAGCGAAAGCCATCAATTGACAAGAAAAGTTCATTTATAGTCACTCATTCCTTTGAAAGCGTTATTATTGGTTTTAAATGGATTTATAATCTCATTATTGATTTTAAGTGCAATTTTCTTAAAATTTTGTTTAAAACAGAATATAATTGAATGTTTACCTCGAGAAACATGACGCGAAAGCCATCCATTGACAACAAAAGTTTATTTACAGTCACTTATGCCTTTGGAAGCCTTATTACCCGCTTTAAATAGTTTTATACTCTCATTATTGTTTTTAAGTTGAATATTCTTACATTTGTTGTTAAAACAGATTATAATTGAATGTTAGCCTCGGGAAACGTGAAGCAAAAGCAATCTATTGACAAGAAAAGTGCATTTATAGTCACTAATTCCTTTGAAAGCGTTATTATTGGTTTTAAATGGATTTATAATCTCATTATGGATTTTAAGTTCAATTTTCTTATAATTTTGGTTAAAACAGAATATAATTGAATGTTTGCCATGAGAAACGTGACGCGAAAGCCATCCATTGACAAGGAAAGTTTAGTTATAGTCACTCATGCCTTCGGAAGCCTTATTAATCGCTTTAGATGCTTTTATAGTCTCATTATTGATTTTAAGTTGAATATTCTTACATTTTTGGTTAACAAAGATTGTAATTGAATGTTTGCCTCGAGAAACGTGAAGCGAAAGCCATCTATTCACAAGAAAAGTTCATTTATAGTCACTCATTCCTTTGAAAGCGTTATTATTGGTTTTAAATGGATTTATAATCTCATTATGCATTTTAAGTTCAATTTTCTTATAATTTTGGTTAAAACAGAATATAATTGAATGTTTGCCTCGAGAAACGTGACGCGAAAGCCATCCATTGACAAGGAAAGTTTAGTTATAGTCACTCATGCCTTCGGAAGCCTTATTAATCGCTTTAAATGCTTTTATAGTCTCATTATTGATTTTAAGTTGAATATTTTTACATTTTTGGTTAACAAAGATTGTAATTGAATGTTTTCCTCGAGAAACGTGAAGCGAGAGCCATCTATTGACAAGAAAAGTTCATTTATAATCACTTATTCCTTTGAAAGCGTTATTATAGGTTTTAAATGGATTTATAATCTCATTATCGATTTT